>NC_067169.1:24588419-24748419 GCF_903995435.1 Acomys russatus | reverse complement strand
ACAACCTTATGAATATACCAAAGCCACTAAATTGTGCTCCTTTAAAATGGGCTATCTTATAGTATGTGAATTAAATCTCAGTTTTAAAACAAAGCAGTAGACAGACTATTTAAGAAGTTAATTGAGTCAATTCCACACTCCGAGACACAGAGTTTTGAAAGGTAGTTATAGCCACGAGGTTACACGCATGGCCAAGCTCCAGGTAGGAGTTCTCTCACCTGGTAGGAATGAGGCTATTACTAAGGAACTGCTCAGGATGTCCTGTCTGTCTCAGTGGCCCACCCACCAACACTGCACTGCTAGCCATCTGGGGGTGGCACAGACAGCCTGGCTGCACTCCTCATTCTCTGCATCAACATTCCTCTCATCTTCCCACTCTTTCCCTAGGCCCCTTCCATTTAAAGAAATAGAGCATTTTCCAGATGAAAACCACTAGGGATCCCACAGCCCCATAAGCAGCCTTTCCAGATGTATTGTGCTTGCTCTTCATTTCCAGACCTGAGCAAAGGCAGAAGCAATCCTCTCACTTTTTTTCTGTGCACTGAAGGGAGGACTCAGTGACTTGGAGTATCTTAAGCAGCTACACATGGGTAGCACTATGCAGGCTAACATGTATTTACAAAGTCTCATGTGCTGGGTCAAGAATTTTCATATGCTTATTTGTAACTTTTGTTCTTCATGGAAATACAGAAACCAGCCAGTCCTCAATGGCCTTACCTGCTTACATACGATACCACAGGAGCTATCAATTGCTTCAATTAAAATTAAAATGCAGTCACCAAAGCATGGTAAGCAAGGGATAAGGCATGTGATAATGTCTGAAAACATATCTGATCACAGAACTTGAGTTTGGGAGGGGATTATTAGCAGCATCTAGATCTAGTAAGTAGAGGCCTGGGATAATGTTAACTATTCTATGCTACAGCATCCAAACAACTATCTGCCCCCAGATACAAGACTACTATAGCAGAGAAACCCTGGTCTAGTAACATTTTCATAGTCTAGATACCTTTGAGGACTCTCCTGTCAGCTGTATAGTCATTCGAATTACCTAACAGGCTTCTCTCTTGTTATTATATTATTGAATATACAAAATGGTAAAAATAAAGGCTTCCAGGAATCGCTAAAAGAAGTCCTGCATCTTGGTCCAGAGTGCCTCAGCTCCTCTGAAGATTTTATCAATAAGTTTGAGATCCCTGATCATTTCACTGGCCACGCCTTATGGCATTACCAAAATCCTTTGCACTTTTTGTTTTCCTCCAATATTCTCCAACACAAGTCTTGCCTTTTCTAGCCCTAGTACCTGAGACTTCTCTTATGCAGGCCCACCATCACCCAAGAAAACCTCCAATAGTCTCTAATCTTCCAGTACTCTCAGATATACAACCTGCTCACCACCCATACTTGACCAGCTAGCCTAGCATGGAGAATATAATGTAATATATTTATAAGCCTCAACATAAGACTCGACACTCTAGCCACAAGAAAGTGGATCCTAGCCAGAAATGCAAGCTGGTAGAAAATGCATAGGGCCTGTTTCATTGGCATGTGACAAGCGGGAGGCTCTTTTCAAAAACAACAAGCTGAGCAGGTACTTCCATTCTCTCCAGGACACAGTGTTTGGGAGTATGGTAGTTATATCTATTGATGCTGTGGCAAACTGGCAAACAGGCAAACAAAACAAAACAAAACAAAACAAAACAAAAAAACAAAAAACAAGGGGCTTTAACCAACACAGATGAATTATATCTCACAGGTTTTGCATCAGCGTTACTATGCTAAAGTCAAGGTGGCTGTAGGGCTGAAGTCCTTTCTGCAGGCACTAGGAAAGCATCCTTCTATTTATTTGCCTTGTCCAGGTTCTAAAGGCTGTCGGCATTTTTTGGTTCATGGTCATGTGTCCTCACCCTCTGATTCCACTGTCATTATTCTCACTTCTCCCTCATCCTCATCTTTCTGCTCTCTCTGGCAAGCCTCTTAGTGATACTGGGCCCACCCAGATAAGGCAGAATCTTCTCTCTCTATCACAGGATCCTTAATTGTATCTGCAAACTTTATCTTGCCATGGAAGGTAACTTATTAACAGGCAATGAGACATTAATACAATCTATCTTTAAGGGGTCATGATACCTCAGAGGGGAATAAACATCACACAACAATGAATACAAGATAAAAAAGCCAGAGGGCCCATCACAGTCCAAAGGCCAGAAAACTTACCCTACTCAGGGGAGGGTCAAATATACTGGCTGTGGGAAAGAGGTCTCTGAGTCAACCTCCTGTTAGCCTCAGTTTAATCATGTGTCCATCTATACCTCATGCAGCTATGATGGGCTTCTGATGAAAACATACATGCAAATGTTTGGCACATGCTACATATTTAACATATATCTAACATATCCACAGAGCCATGGACTGGGGTTTGACTCAATGGTAGAGTGCTTGATTGACATTGACAAGGCCCTGAGATCTGTCTCCAGTAGTGGAGGAAAAGGCATGGAATCCCAATGGAGAGAAACCTTACTTTGTGATGAGGTCTTACTAAAAATGGCATGAGTGCAGCCACTACAGTCCTGAACCTCGGAAAAAAAAATGCTGAAGAGGGAAGCTGTGCAACATACCCCTGCTGGACCAATGAAAAACTGAATAAACAGAGGGTAGATACTTAAAATGGAGGTCAGGAGAACCCATGGCCTTCTAACTATGAGCAAAACACACCACTTGGCTGGGCTCTCAAGTGTTAAGAGAGGAGTTTGAACAAGATGTTCCTAGCTTTTCTAGCCCCAAGACTATGGCAATCTCAGCTAGGAAAGGTCTGTCCCAAGTCTTCAGCACTCCACATACAACCTCTGGGCCAGTCATACCAACTCATTCTCTCACTTGCTTGGAACACACTCAGCACTTCTTCATCTCCAGCATTTTTCTCATGCATCTCTTTATCTTACTCAGTTCTATAAACACATGAATATCTTGCCCCAAGACGTCGATGGACAAGGATAAAAACCACTGCATGTTCAAGAAAGTTGTCCTAGCAGGGTGAAACTGTGGAATGCTTTTCTCCCTCCAGTAATGGAAACAGAGGTTGGTACCAGTTTGATTTCTCCACACCGTATGACCCAAATACATCCTTAATAAGGTCTTATCATGAAACTCTTGAGGGTATCCAAGAGCAATGGCATCAGTCTGCGACCTTTTTGGGTGTATATGTTATGGAAACCCTCTGGCCAACAACTCAAAAACAAGTGACCCATACTCAACATTACACTTTTTCTATGGTGTCTGGGAGAGGCCTTGGCCACCGCACCATTATAAGGTAACTCCATTTAAACTCTTTTGTGTGTGTGTGTGTGTGTGTGTGTGTGTGTATGTGTGTGTGTAAATGTTTCACGCAATTTCTACAGTAGGTTTGTTCCAAAGATCTTTAGTGTTAAGTTTTCCTTCTCCATACTCCCTCCTCCACCCTACCCTGCCATCACCCACTCCATTTAATCACACCTGTTCTATATTTTCCTTTCTCCCTTTCATACCACCTGAACTTAATCCACTTCCCTGAAATCTCTCCTATGACCCCTTATTAGTTTCCTGGATTCAACTGTAAACCCTGCAAGGTATGCCCACTGGTATGCCATGGGAGTACCCAACCACCATCTGATTGGATTTAAAGACCATTCCACAAGATGTAATTCATGCCTGGTAGTGTTAACTGAAAAAAAAAACAAAAAACAAAAAACAAAAAAAACAAACAAAACAAATGAAACTAAACTAACGACCTGTAACTTGCTAGATCATAGCCCCTAATACTATTATTCTGCTAAATTCGCATAGCATTAAACTGTCTCCTAAGCTCTTATCTATATACCTATACACCAAGAGATCTTTCATCCCTCATCAAAGACACTTGTTTTTGTAGATGACAATTAGTACCCAAACCCACAACTGGTTAACATATAGAGAATAAGAGAGTGCTAGACATGACAAGGCCACAGGGCCTTTGCACACCTTAATTCACAGCAGCTGTGACTGCATGCTTAAGACCAGAATATGATGAAGTAGGCCAAAATCGTGGCATGAATAAAGGGAGGGCCTAATGAAGTCTCAGCCCTGTTACCAATTGATGGCTGTAGAGAAAATATGTTTTCTTCAGGAATTAAAAGTCCCTGAAAGACTGCTGGGCACAGTGGTGTACACCTGTAATCTCAGCACTCTAGGAGGCAGAGGCAGGCGGATCTCTGAGTTCCAGTCCAGACTGGTCTACAAAGTGAGTCCAGAACAGCGAAGGGTACACATGTTTTGAAAAAAAAGAAAACAACCTTGAAAGACTACCTATGCCCCAGTAGATGATGATCCTACACCCATGCAAATACAGGCAGCATTAAATGGACTCAGTGAGTTTTAAAAAAGAGAATAAATGAAATTGGAAGGGAAAGGTGGTAAAAATACGGGAAGATTTAGAATGGAAGGAACAGAGACAGATCTGATAAAGACACGTAATATACATATATAAATTCTCAAGAAAATATATAAAACAAATAGTGTATTTTTTTTAAGAAAGGACTCTCCCTCCTTTTCTTGGAAGTTACTTTCGCCTGAGGAACTGAATTAATCATTGCATGTCCCATGACCTTTAGCACCTTTGTTTGCTTTATATGTCTGTTACCTACCACCTATTTAAAAAACAAAACAAGACTGATTTTCATGTACAGTTACAGCATGAAGTCAAGAATCTTCATAAATATTAGTTTTATTAGATTTAGATGGAGACAATTGAGCACTATAGGATTTAACTTTACTTTCTTCCCCATCAAATTAGTTTTACTGAATTTACTGGAAAGGCAGACATCAGTAGAAGGCCCTGGGCAAGAAGCCAGAAGGCCTACCTCAGGCTTACCAGGTGACCCTGTCATGTTACTTGACCCGCAGTTTCCTGAAGTGAACCTACCAGAGACCGTGATACACACCGTTTCCACTTCCCAAATCAGAGGGAAAGGAAAGAGAAGGAAACTTGGGGATTTCTAAACATCCGAGAACTATTTTTGGAAATCAATGACTTTTCCATTTACTTTTCTTGGAGAAAAAAAAAGAGAGAGACAAGGGAAGAAAAAGAAAGATATTAGACTGAAAAATGGTAGCTGACATCTAAAGGATACAAAAGGAAGATTCTTTCCAGGGTTTGACCCCTGATGGCTTTTAAAGCCAAAACTCCTCCGTGTTCATACAAACACTATCTATAATCTTAAAGAATGAAAAATGGAAAAATCATTAAGTTGTTTATAGGAAAGCCCAACTTAGACAGTTCACATAACCCAGAAATAGACTCTGTGAGGTAAATATAGTCAAGCTCCTATTAATTAATACTGAATAGTAGTTCCAAGAAGGTAGCAGTGTTATCTGGCTCTGTTATAGAAGGCTCCAACTTAGCAAATACTAGAGCTAAAGACTGTTTTCTCCTTAAGAAAAAGCTTGGAGTCAAATCTTACCATGTCTTGAGCATATCTGTGTGTCCTTTTTCTGTGCAAAGATAGATGAAAAAGCCTGCTCAGAGAACTTTTAATATACCACAGAATTCTTACATGTGGTACCAGGTCAAATCCCATCTAGTGAACAAATGGCCCTCAACTCTCATGCCATGACATAATCATAGCAGTCCAGCATTATTTACATCCAGCTCTGATCTCAAATATCATTTCACAATGATTTATTTTTAATTTGGAGAGGGAATGTGCCAGAGTATGCATGTGGAGGTCAGAGGACAACTTTCGGGAGTCATTTCTCTCCTACCTCATGTGTCCTGGGGAGGGAACTGAGGTCATCAGGCTTGGCACCAGGCACCTTTAGCTACTATCTTGTGGCTCTTAAATATAATTTTGCTCAGTGATCTTCATTTCCAGCACTATATAACATAACCAGGCTACAAGAAACAAAATGCCCCACTTTCTACAACTGGATCCTTGAACAGCATAATTCAAGAGAACCATGCTGGAAGCACATACATACACACAGCTGTTAAAAGCACTAAATTGTTTTTTTTTTAACAAAAATTTTTGTCCTATATTTTCTAAGTATAAGATTTGTAATCATTTTCTATAAGCACTAACTTTCTCTGTGGTAACCACTAAGATAAATATGGTATATGTGTGGATATTAGCCATTAAATAAATGATAAACAGCCTACAAAAAAGAAATGACTTTCTTTCAGGCAGTCATTGTATGATAAGATAATATATGCAGAATATATCATAACTTAAACAAGTGAACTTCATGCCTTAGAAATAGCAAAATAATTTCACAACAATATTTATTGATACATTAAGCTGACTATAGAAATCATATGAACAGTGTCAATTTATAAAAATAATGAATTTAAATCGAAAGGTGGTTCACATTTGAACTAAAAAGTTCTGTCAATAAAATATAGAAACTTTTTTCATGGACATATGAAGCCATATCTGTAAAGATATTTCTTTACAATAGTATGCCATTCATTCTGACTTTAAAAATTAGAGGTCCAATAATTCACCAATATGCTGAACTGGAAATATCTAATGTTATCAAATACAACACTGAATAGAATCACTTTAACATTTTAGAAGAGATATTCTTTACATCCTCTGGCACTCAGTTATTTTGTTTACTACATCATGCATTTAAGGATTTTAATAATTACAGATGAAATAATGTTCAAAGTCAACAACAGTTTCCCCCTAATCTAGCACATTCATTTATTCCTCCATACTTTATTTTCTTTAAAATGCTTTTTTCCTCTTTTTTTTTTCCCACCTCTTCTGTCATTTCTGTTTGGAAGCTATATGATCAAAGTTTCTTGAACACCATTTTCCAGTCCTCTGAATGAAACAAGACTCAAAACATGTCAGAGATACAAGGAGAAAACATAGTGCTCTGATATGCAGTTTTGTTCATATAATAAAAGTTAATTACAACCTTAAAGGATTCCTAGTCACCTATAAAAATTGGCAACCTTGTGTTTTCAAAGAGGAAGAATGACTAGCACACCCTTCAAGCAGGCTCCACTGAAATGTTTGTGGCTTGCTGAACATTCCATACATATTTCGTGCAAGGTATTATGGGAGCTGAAGTTCAAGCTGTCCCCAGCTGAATTTTCACTCACTATAAAAACAATGGCTCAAAAAAGTACACACATGTTTTTACTTTATTTTAAAAAATGTAAAATATCCACTTTTTTTCATTCAATCAACACTTAGCACTTAGAAAGGGGCCTTTGAAAACCCTGTTATCAAAGTTATGTCTGAAATGGGGAAAATGTTATTCAGGAGCAAAACAGATTTGTGGAAAGAAAAATCTATCGAAGTGAAGATCTAGAAGATGATTCCTGTAGGACCTATACACCTATGTTGCATTAAAATAAAATGTTTACACTTATGTATTTTATTATAAATCTCTTTTGCAGGATAGCCACAACTGTTATATTAGCCTTATAAAGTAGGCCTTAGCCTTTTCTCAACAAAACACCTTTTTTGAGATCAAGTCTTGCTATACAGCACAGACTTATCTCGAATTCTTTATCCTCCCGCCTCAGCCTCCCAAGGGATTACAGACATGAGCTACCATGTCCTGCCTTAAATACTATTTTAATTGGTTCATTTTCTAGTTGTTTAGGATTTTAACAGATATAAAACACAAAAGAGCATCACATTTCAAGCAGTTCCACCAATTTCAAAATCATACAAGGTTTGAGCAAACAGATGTGGCTCTCACATTTGGTTAAAATTATATGTGTATGTGTGTGTGTGTGTGTGTGTGTGTGTGTGTGTGTGTGTGTGTGTGTGTGTCACTTGATTTTCAAATGAAGCATTTTGAATCCATAAAGCGGAGGTTGGATTTATGTAGGTTTCTGTCTGTGTCCAGAGGTCTGCAAAGGTTAGAGGGAATGTTCAGGAACCCTGGTTGTTTATAGATTTGTTTTGCCCTATCTAAACACATAGAAATCTTCAAAAAAAGGGGGGGGGGCTAACAGTTTCCCTTCTCAAAGGTTTATTTTCAAACGACAGTGCCATGCAAGCTGCCTTTCCTGTGTAGGTGGGAGGAAGCAGGCACAATGTCACCACACCAGCCTTTTCAAGTCTTGAAATCACTAGGAAGCCTACAGTATTTCCTTTTTGGCATTCGGGCCAGGGTGGAGAGAACTTGTTCCAGAAAGGACAAGATATCAGATAACCAGTGGAAACACTTGGTTTCAACAGAATTCCCATTTACACACACACACACACACATACACACACACACACACACACACACACACACACACACACACACCTCCAAAAGTAGCTGACTCAATGCAACTAGGAGAAACTTTATTATATGATAGTAATTAAGTGAAATCTGGTAGTTCTCTTAGAAGAACCTGTTTTTACTTTATCAGATTTATTTACATGAACTGGACAACTTTGTGCCTTGTGCATATCATGCACAAAAAGGAAACTTAAATTCAACTCTTGTTTTTCACTTTTTCCAAAAGCATATGGGACTAATCATATGCCATTGTGGCCACAATACACAGGCTATTTCGAACAGAATTTTAACTCACTTGATTTTAAGGGCACTAGAGCACAAAAAGTTTAAGAACAGCCTCTGCTAACTCCAGAGGGGTTGGGAATACTTTTAATGCCTGTCTGGCACCAGACTTTGGATGTAAACCAGGCTGAACCCTCCAGGCAGGGAACTCATTCCCTCATTCTCAAAACTGGTGCACACATTTGTGATCCAAGGTGACAGCGCATCTCGCATCTGCTAGGGGCTGGGAATCCCTGTCCCGCCAATCCTGGGGTGGTGGGCCGCTAAAGACCTGGGGTATGGATGGGCGAGGCCACTACAGAAAAAGGAAAAGAGGGCCATCAGTCAGACTCCAGAGAGGAAATTCCAGGGGCCCAGATTCCGGGCCCTGTACAGCGGGTGACGTGAGGGAATCGATTTGGTGTCTGCCTCGAGACTAGGGGCCTGGAGGAGATAGGAGCTTCTACTTGTAAAGACTCCAGAGCGGTCGCCTCCACCCTCTGCCAGAGTACTGGGAGCAGGGATGTGCGGCAGAGAAACTCAAATCCTCATCTCAATACCAGGGATACAGGAACTTCTCCAGACCTAGGGGCCTCCTGTACTCCATCCTCTCACTGGGCCCAAAGGTCGGAATCGCTACAATCATAGCCAGGACTGAGGGGTTACAGAAAAGCTCCAGTTCTGGAAATGGAGGCATCCTGATCCCCAACTCAGCACCTATCCTGACCTGGAGGGCCCAGGAACAGGGGCACCCAAAAGTATTCCTGGCTATTCCACGCTGGGCGTATTGCCAGCACATCCTCCGTGGTGGCACCCTCGCCCAGTTCCGCCGCCCCCAATGGTACACTTACCGGTCGCGAGGATCAATCCACGATGTCTGGCGCGTGTTGTGGTCGATGTAGAAGACGCGGCCGTCGTAGTCACGAGCCTCCTCCCAGCCTGCCGGCAGCGGCAGCTCCGCGCTATCACGGGCCCGGGGCTGCGGCGGCACGGAGGGCACAGAGGGTGCTGAGACCGCGACTGGGGGCGCTGGCGGTGGCGGCTCCCGCTGGGGCTGAGCCTGAGGCAGTGGCTCCCGCTGGGCCTCCCGAGATTGTCCCCGCCGTCGCCGCCGGCCGCCGCTCAACCACGGCATGACGGCTCGGGCCCCGCCACCGCCCGGCCGCCCCGCGCGCGCCGCCTCCTCCGCCAGCACTAAGGCCGGGCGCCCAGGGCGCGGGGGCGGTTGCGGGGAGCCGCCCGCCGCACCCGGCGCATCCTCTACGGGGCGCCTGCGCACGGGCGCCCAACAGGCTTCGCGAGCCGCTAGCTGCGCTGTTCGCTGCGCTGGGATGGCCCAGGTCACTGCTGGGCGCGAAGTCACAGTCCAGAAACCCGAGCTACAGCCACCAACATCGGCGGCTCCTCCACTCCAGAGGCCGGTCCGGCCATCTTCGCTCCACACAGCCCGGACGGGAACACCCCGCCCACTCCAGACTCGCTCCGCCCCCTCTTGCTGCTCCTCTGTCAATCTCCCACCGAGGCTCCTCCTCTGCCCTAGGCTTTGGCTTCTACCTTCCCCGCCCATTGCTCCGCCTCTCCTTTCTGCCCATCTCCCTCCCAGCTCCTCCTCCATTTCCCTCTGGAACTCCACCTCTGTTCTAAGCAACTCTACCCGCCCCGCGTCCCCTCCGGCGGCTCCTCCTCTGCCTGCCTTCTTAGGTTCCTCGCGCTCCTCCTCCTTCCCCTCCCTCTTCACACCACCTCCCCCAGCCTCGGGAATCCGCACCCGGGCCTGGACCGGCGCCGCCACGTCAATCCGCCCCCAGGCCACCTCTGAGAGAAAGGAGAGCTAGGAGGACGGTGCTGCACCCGGACGCAGCCTGCTCAGGACTGACTCCTGGAGAGGGCAGTCACCGCACTTCACCCGCCCTCAGACCCTAGACGCCTGGGGTCCTCCCCTCTGCGCACCTGGGGGTGGAGGCTGAGCCTTTGGTCTGTTGACTACTCAAGCTCAAGCCACAAAGTAGGCAAAGCCGCGATAGCCTGCGGAGGAACATCCATTGAAGCAGGGGACACAACTGTAAGAGGACATCTAGGCTGGTGGCAAGCTCAGTCACGCTACGAGATCTTCAGGGGCTTCTACATAGGTTCCTTATACTGGACTCCAGAACCTTCTCTGTGCTCTTTACCCAGTATGTATGATCCCACAGTTTGAGCAGAGACCCTAGAAAACTAGTGCTGGCTAGAAAGCCAGGTCACATTAAAACCTAACTAGTAATTTCTGTTCTCACATCTGAGAGCGGAGAAACAGAGACCTCAGAGTGAAATCTGCGTCTTGCTCTAAATTCCCCAGTTATAAACCCAGGGCCATAATCCACTAGAGCATGAAATGCATGAACATGGAATTTTTTAAAGACACAATAATGTAAACGCATTTATGACTACGTCTTAACCAGCTGTTTAAATCTACTGCACAGGGGAAGAGTCGCTTGAGGAAAAACGTGCTTCCCGCACCCTCCAACTCAAAATTGTTCACAGTAGTTTTCATTCCTTGGGCTTTTTTTCCTCCATCTTCTTTTAGAATTACCTTCCGATTTTCTCCTAAAGTGGGACTATTTTACAAAGGGGAAAAATGTGCCTAAAAAGAATGCGAAGACACAGAAACTGCCAAGAAAGGTGTACACCAAAAGCCTTTCTTCCCCATCTACCCCTAAAACATGGGTCTCCTCAAGTATTTATGTATTTCTACTAGACAATTTTGTTGTGAATTTCACTAGTTGCCTCATTTTAGTGGTCCATGAATGAGTATTAGAAGAGGGCCAGAAAAGCAAAGGCAGGCTTCCCTCACACCCAAGAGCCCCAATTCGTGGATTTGACTAACCAAGGAGGGGGGGGGATGCTCAATCGTTGCTGGTGTGCAGTGTGTAGTCAGGGGTACTGTGGTTATATTTACACCGAGCATACATGAAATCTTTTCTTGCAATCATTCCCTAAATAATGGCACTATCTAGATAGCATTTTACATTGTAAGTCACCTAGAAGTGAGGAACATGTAAGTTGTAGGCAAATCTTATACTAAACTTAAGTTGTGGGAAGGGATCCTTTGCAGACATGGAGACATTTACTTTGTGATGACTCATTTGTTATAGACTATCCTATATGTTGTGTGTTCCCACTCTCACATTTTTGCTTCAGGTTCCTACCATTCATCACGACTAGACTGCCACTGCCTTCTTTTCCTTTCCCTTCCTGCCCATCCTGAAGGCAGCTTATCATCAACATGCCTGACTGTTCTGACAAGCCTCATTCCTACCCTCCCAGACACATTGTCATTTCAGAATCCCATAAATCTGGATACAAATGTATGGGGGAGTGAAATCACCCTGGAGAAAAGGAGAAAGGGCAGAGAAGGCCAGGTGAAGGACAAAAAAAAAAAAAAACAAAAAACAAAAACAAAAACAAAAACAAAAAAAAACAAAAAACAAAAACAAAAACAAAAAAAACCCAGATAAATAGTAAGGTGAGGAACTAGGCTGCATCCAACCAGGAATTCAAAGAGGCCAGTACTGATTGACCTTTGCTGTGGTGAGAGAGACTCTGCCTGCCCTGCTGACCACACACATGGGCAGACACTGCATTGGGGTGGGGGTGGGAGGTGCTGCACTACACAGCCTAGGGTCTGTGCTCCATTCTTACCTGCTGGGGATCAAAAGAAGGAACTGAAAATTATAATACAGTGGTGATTTGTCTGCCAGCCTCAACTTGAAGCCTCAAGGCTGGAAGGGAAGATATATTGGAAGGGGTTACTGAGGCATGGTCCTATTAAGTCCTGAGTTTTGAGTTCTTACCATGTGGCCTATGAGCTGCTATCATCAAATCCTTGATAGTGTATGGCATGCTCCATGGTGCGGTGCAGAATGCCATGGTGAGGCAGGCTCCTTCTCTGGCATAGAGCACCTTAAATTTTTTCTACTTGTGATCCTTCTTCACATGAGAAATTTTTACATGATCCTGGGTATAAATATATAAAAGGCAAACAAATTAAACATGTACTGCTAATGAGTCATAAAAAATACTTTAATAGACATACAATTTTACAAATTTACTAAAGATGAAAGCAAGTTTGCATACTAATGAGGTAGATGTCCTTTGTTTATTTACATAAATAATTAAGCTTTGGCTAAATACTTTATTCTGTAGTAAATAGAGCATTTTCAATGTTTTTTTTTTTTAGTTGATCAGTATTTTCATTTTATAATTGTGAAGGTTAGAAGGCTGCAAAGTGGCAGAAGATATTTATGGCCATTTTATAAATTGTTGAAAACATCTGTCGTCATCTGAAGCCAAAATTCATTCAATGATTTTTTTTTTAAATTTAAGAGTCATTTCTAGAACTTCCTAAATGAGTATGTTGTTTTTACATAATTTCCACATCCCTCCCCATCTAACGTCTCACTCTCAGATTCCTGATCCCTTCATTTTAATTATTATTTTATTATTGATATACATGCATGCAGGGAAAACCTGATCTGTCTTTTAGAACCTGTTGACTACCTGTGGCTCTTCACCTAGAGATAGGACTTTGTGAAATTTCCCCCATAGCCGTTGGAATGTCAACTGTTGTTATTGTGCAGGTCTTGTTTAGGCAACCATATTGTTGAAATTTCACAGGTGCAGCATACCTGTCATATCTAGAAGACACTATCTCTCATCAGATGTTCTGGTCCTCTGACTTTTTACAATCTTTCTGCCTCCTCTCCCACAGTGTTCTCTGAGCCTTTAGGGTAGAGGTTGTGTTGTAGGTATACAACTGGGGCTGGGCAGGTCATGGTCACTTATGACCTGCATGTGACCAGTTATTTATCTCTGTGTTGGTCTCTGTCTGCTGGAAAAAAAAAAGGGGGCTTCTTGATGAAAAGCGAGAGCTACACTTGTGCATGGGTATAAAGAAAAGTGTTTAGAATACAGTTAGAAGTTATATTGATTTAGGAAAATGATAGTCATAGTTTTTTCCAATAGGGTCTATGACCTCTCCAGCCACAGGCAATTGTCTGGATTTATAATACCAGCCATGAGTCCCTGGTACTGAATGGTTCTTTAGTCTAATTAGACACCTGGTTGGTTACTCCCAAGATTTAAGTGCCACTATTTCACCACTGATATCTTTTTAGGTTGATACTTGTTGTGGTTTGAAGGCTTGCATCTACGTCTACATAGGACTTTCTCCCTTTCCAGCTTGCATAGATCCTTCCTTTCAATAAGAGATACTCCTCACTGAGGAGACATTGCAGTCAGATCTAGCTTGATTCCTCCAAGTCCTATGTTTCAAGTGTTCAGTGTCCTCAGTAAGGGCATTACTTTCAAGTTCTACGAGGCAACCAATGGCAATGGCAATAACCAACATTGTTCTCGGGGGTCTCTTGGACCCCCTTCACCAACAACTCAAACAAATGTAAGTTTCCCTTGCCTGGCATGGTACTTTTAGATAGCCTATGGCTCCTGAGGAGAGCATAACTGCCCTATGTGGCATAATGCCAATGTGTGTGTGTGTGTGTGTGTGTGTGTGTGTCTATGTGTGTGTTTAAAGTAACCTTATAAAATTATGTTTCCTTTTAGCTTTTCAAAACATCCTTAATGTTCTTTATCTCTCCTTTATCTCCATCTGTACTACCCTCCTCCAACCCCCCAGTTAAATCCCTCTCCCATTTGCCCCTTTTCTCTCTTTATAATACTTATACCCTACTATCTCCTTCTCTTGGCCTCCTTCTCCCATTTCCACCATGGTATCAATCCTTCAACACAAACATAACAAATTTGGAAACCAGAACAATGCAACCAAGGAGACATTAATTGTATACTTTCATGCTGAGGAATAATGGTAAGAAAATACTGTCCGGGGATGGAGACATGGCTCAGAGGTTAAGAGCACTGTCTTCTTTTCGACAGATACTCAGTTCAATTCACAGAAACCACATGGTGGCTCACAACCCTCTGTAATTTGATCTGATGCCCTCTTCTGGCATATAGGTGTTCATGCAAATAGAGTGTTCATATACATAAAATAAATAAATAAATATTTAAAAAAGATTTTCCATAATTATACTATGGTATTTCTACAATAGCAGGGAAAAATGTGCACATTAAAAAACATCGCAAGTCACAACATTCAATAACCTTGAATCTGAGTCCAAGTATTTCAGCCAGTGTCTATTAATGTTACATATTGTGATAAAATGTACAATATAATATAATGTATGCATGCACTGCCAGGAGGTAGTGGCTCATGCCTTTAATCCCAGCACTCAGGGAGGCAGAAGCAAGGAGATCTCTAAGCCAGCCTGGTCTACAAAGCAAGTTCCAGGGCAGCCAGGGCTGTTACACAGAGAAATTCTGTCTCATAAAACCAATAAATAAATAAATAAAAATAAAAAATAAAATAACAAAGTACGCATGCTATATGGTGAGAGCCAAGGTTGCCATGAAGTCACATTGCTGACAGGAGCACATCAGATTCATTCTGTGCTTGATTTTGTTGTTTTGAGACAGGGTGTCATGTAGCCCAAGCTGGTCTTAGTTTCACTATTTAGCTGAGGTTGGCCTTTAACTCCTGATCCTCTTGCTTTAAGCCTTTCATGTGTTAATATACCACATCCAGGTGGTCTCTGACTTTGAATTACTTTTTGGTCATTGTACATTCAAAAACCTTTTACTCTTGCCATTTTTCCCATGACACCACATGTACTTTAAGAAGCTGAGGTCTAGAGGCCGTTTGATAGGTTTTACACCTCCCCTGGGATTATGTAGAATAGCAGCCCAGCCACTCTGCCTTGGGGGAACCAACTCCAGTACCATACATACTCACAAAGCTGTCCAGGGGATTAGGCTACACTTTTCCAAAACCAACCTTTGCCATGGCCTCCTTTGCCCTATTTTGCCTACTATATCTTGTGTAAATCTGCCCTCAACTCACCACTCACATGAGAACTCATCCTGGTCACTGCTTCAAGGGAATCCCAAGAGGTTGCAATATGTAGTAATTAAATCATAGTCTTCATAACAGTATCTATAGGTATTCTTCATTTTCATCTACACATTAATAGAGAAAAAAGGAGGGAGATGTGGCATACCAAGGAATAATAATTGGTAACTCTCCCTGACAAGGTTTCATTCACAAACTCATCCACTACCATCTTTAAGGCACTGCCTTAAGTAACTGAAGTGGAACTATTGTATTTGTATTTCTAAAAGGAGCTAAGCCAGAGAGGAAGAAGCCAGCATGTGGATGACCACGATCCCGCTATTCATTAGTCCTTTTGTCTCACAACATTTGTGCTAGCCATCTGCTTAATGTCCCTAAAATCCTAAGAATGTGTTAGAAAGGAAAAGAGCTGTTAGAGGGGTGCAGAAACTCTTAATTTTGCAGCTTGGCTACAAAACTAGGGAAGTGGAGGGAAAATAAGGTCTGCCTTTCTTGCAGTCAAGTGGGACTTTCCATGTTGAACTGAAAACCACATGCACACAAACATACACAATACTGCCGGGTAAAGGAGTCTTTAGTCTTAACTGAATGCACAATTATTCATTCTTTATTTCCTCCACATTAAAACCAACGGCCATGCCAGCAACAAAAGTATGAGCATTGTAGAGATCCATCCTCCTACCAAGATTTCACATGGAAGAACAGTCCAGAAAAATCCATTCTGGCTCTGGGTAAAGGACATGCAAATACTTTTGTTCTCCTACCCAAAAGCACTCTGGGAAGTTCCCTTTCCGAAGTTACTGAAATGCAGTGGTTTCTGACTTGCAGAAAATGTTATCTTTAAAATGGTTGTTATAGAGTAAATCAAACAAGAACAGAAGTGAGAGATTTTTCTTTTACTCCGTTAGATTCTGCCTTCTCTCTCTACTCTTTTCCCAAAAGAATGAACTTTAATTTTAAAGGGAAGGTACTAAATTGGATTAATGCACATGCAATACTTGAGGCACTGCTAGAAAAGGAACACCTATGAAAGGCTGTAATCATCATGTCTAAAATAAGCAAAAGAAATACAGTGCCACTAGAGAAGTCTTGCCTACCTTTTATAAACAAGACAGTGTTCTAGGAAGTAACAAGTCAGGCAATTCTACACATTGTGCTAACAGAACAAGGGAGATGCAGCTGTAAAAGAAATAGTTTATTGTTTGACATTTTAAAAATTCTTGCATAATTAATCATGAGTGCTTCTCATGTATTTAAATGATAAGAATCCTCCAGCCTCCTCTGCGAAGTTGATTAGAAGTTATTCTTGTTCATTCTTGTCTTAATTTCTGGGGTGAGAAGGAAGGAGAAAAGCAAGGATTCCTGAGGAACTCTTTCCCCTGGCTCAGGAGTTGGAAAGTAGATGGTATGAAGTTGTTCCTTTGTGCTTAGTGCATGGCTTTCTATAAAGATAGACATGTTTTTATAAAATTTCTAACTTGTAGCCAGAGAGGAGTCCTGGTTTAGAATTGGTGGTGGTGAGGGGCACTCTTCTCAAGTGAGATTTCGTCGGTATAGGTACAGCATAGCTAGGTTACTACAGTACAGATTAAAAAAAAAAAAAAAAAACTTAGACCAATTCTTCTCAAAAATTTAAGAAAACTTGGGCTTCACTGTGATGGCGCACACCTGTAAAGCTAGATTATGAGAAACTAAAGCAAGAGAACTGAGTGGCTGTGTGACCAACCTGAGCTGCAGAGAGAGACCCTGGGTCAGGGGGATGTAGTGGTGGGGAAAAGGAGCCAACATCATTCCTCCCCAATTCTCCCCTTCCAATACTATATTTTTATTTCTTTCCCCTTTCAGCCCATGGGTTCTCTTTAACAAAATGCTCTCAGGCTGATTTAAAATTTATTTCAGGCAAACCATAATTTTAGAGAAAGATGAAGCTGCCCCAAGCCAGCCTTGTACAAGACGCTTCCTCCTTGAAGGATTCCTTTCTGTTTAGGATTACGGTACTTGTCCCCAGAGTATGTGGAAAAACTGCAGACCTCTGCATTCTGAGCCAAGCAGCATAGCTCCAAGGTTTCTGCCTGCAAATACACAAAGGGGAATTTCACACAGAAAGAAGCAAGCACTTTGGTTTTTTTTTTTTCAATTCATAACAGTAGCATTACAAATTAGTTTCATTTATAACATGAATGCAATAGTCTATGAGCCAGTGGGGTCTTGAAGCAATAGCCCAAGATGATAATTATATAACAGTGACACTCAAAGAAAAGAATAACTGGGTCCCCCAAGGTGATATCTGAAGACAGGTTTACTTGTCCCAGTAGGGATGGAGGTTACTGTTGGTATCTAGTAGGTGAAGTCCAGGGACACTGCTGTACATTTCACAGAGCTCACAGCAACAGCCACAGTAATGATCAGTGATCTTGATCTGCAAAGGCTGAGAGCCTTAAAAATGCATGCAATTCTTGATAACATTTTTACTACAATATTGACTCAAAGAGCCATCTGGGTAGTGTTTTCCTCACTTCACCCCCGTAATCAATAAGGGTTTGTTTACCATTTAAGAGGTGCCAGGCCCTACAGCAGTCATTAAGCGAAGTGTAATCACAAGCCACTTTCACACTTGCTCAGCTTGATGAGCAGGTTTAAGAGCCTGGATCTGTTTGTGACTCAGCTTTACGTTATGTCGCTGTGAAATTCAGTCTGGCTTCCCAGGCAGGAAGTAGAAATGGATAAAAAAAAAAAAGTCAGCTGCTGGCCAGCCAGACTATGGGCAAAGCTTGACTTTTGCCTTCCTCCCAAGTGTAACTCCCTGGCCTGATGTTTCTCCCCACCCAGGATCTGCTATGTAATTTGTGGTTTACATTTTGGAATGTAAAATGAAAACACATTTAACCCTTTGTTCAGAAAATCTGAAAATTTTCGTGATAGAAACAGTAGAACATTACAATAAGCACTGGCCAGGTACAGTTGTCCACACTTGTATCTCCCGCATTTGGGAAGACAGGAGAACCACGAGTTCAAGTCTTGCCCAGGTTACATAGCAGTACCCTGTCTCAAAAAGGAAATCAAGTAAATAATTGTTCAGAACATAGAATTCTAGATGAGCATACAAGTAACAGCCTATGAAGCCAGCCTTTTGAGATTTTATTTTTGTGCTCTTTCAAAGTTCTAAAGAGGTAACAATTGTCAGGAACAGCGGAGAAGGTTCTTTGAAAATCCAACCCTATTACTTTAAATAAAATCCCTTTCCCCTCAAATTTCCTCTAATAACCAAGTAGCCTCCCCACTGGAAGAAAGCACTCCCAAGGTCTTGATTCCATGGGTTCCCTAGAGTTAGAAATGTATCCCTTTCCTTAAGAAATGATGTATTGACTGTAAGTATGGGAAAGAGAAAGGACTAAGTAATGGGGGAATAATGTAATGTGATAAAAATACATTATATACATATATGAAAATGTCATAATATAATGAAACCAATTATATAACTAATATATGCTGATAAAAAAAGATGTAATTAGGTACCATTTATTGGTTGCTGAGAGTCTGGCTTTATTTGGAAATCAGATCTTTCAGGTATAATCAATTAAGATGAGGGCATAATACCATAGAGTTGGTCCTCACCTCAATATGACTGGTAACCTTATAGGAAGGGGAGAAGAGATAGAGACACCCAGGGTTTAATGACAAATGGAAGCAAAAATTGGAACAAATCAGCCACAAGCAAAAGGACATTAAGAATTTCTGGTAACCAGAAGCTAAGAGAAGGGCATAGAACCTATTTTTCAAGTGTCTTTAGAGTGCATTGACTGCAAAATTCTAGCCCGCAGAGCTACGGGAAAAGAAATTCCTGCTATTTGAAATTGCCCAGTGTGTGACACTTTGTTACAATAGCCCTAGGAAAGGAATGTACCTAGAGGTTAGTCCCCAGGTCCCTGCTGCTACTTTAGTAGAGATTGCCAGGAAATCCTAAGAAGCAGAAACCCACCATGATATCTAGAAATCTTCCAAAGCCAGGAACCCTAGCTGTGGCACGCATGACTCCACAAAAGCATTCCATAAGCTGTATCAGACAACAGTCTGTGGAGAGACCAGAGGCAAGCCATATGCTGTTGTTACATTATGCTCAAAGTTCAGATTTACTCTGGACCTCTGGCTATCTAGCCTGTAGACAAGGAAAGTGTTTTTTCCATGGAAGCCTTCCAGAAATCCTAAAGGAGTGAAAGAATTAGAATAAAGGGCTATAACTTCCATAAATTGACTATACCTGAACTTTGAATGTCAATGCTGCTAACATTACACAAAGAAATAGAACAAAACATGATCTTTCTATGGAAGACCGTGTCCAAATATGTATGATATGGTCCAAAGAAATCCAAATGAGATCCTGGATCTGACTATCAACTTCCAAGAAAAGGTAATGTATGGTATTTTAGTTGTCTATGCATTAAGAAATATAAAAGTTGCTTTTTGTCTATAAGACATAAGCACAAAACGTCCCATTTCCTTCTGTCTAGCTGACATCCATTAAATGTTTAGACCAAGATGGCCCGTAGACCAAATTGCTTGTTTTGTAAATAAAGCTTTAATGGAATATGGCCATGGTCATTCTTTTGTGTATTATCTGAGTTTGATTCCAGTGTACAGTGGCAGAGTTCAGAAGTTGCAACAGAGAAATTGAGAACCCTAAAGTCAAAAATATTGCTTATCTGACAATCCTTTATGGCAAACATCTGCCAACTTCTGGGCTAGATCAGAACTTGAAAACTATCTTCTTGGAGATACTTTTGTTTAATCAGATTATTGGATGTAATAGTCATATCCCCAAGTCACTAGCTGAGTTCCTTAATTCCAATGTGGTATTGTCACTCACTGAATCTTTAAATCCACTGTGATATTACTAGAAGGTGAGGACTTCAGAGTAACTAAATCATGGGGGGAAAGCCCTCATGTATAGAATCAGAGCTTCCCTTATAAGAAGAGACCAGAAAACTAATTCCCTTTCAATCATGTAAGGACATAATCAGAAATTGGAAAGAACCCATACCAGAGCCTCAAACATGACCTTTGCATCTGATCTCAGACTTCCAGCTTCTGGAACTATGAGAAATCCATGTGTGTTTTGAAAGGAAGTCTATCATATGTCATAACAGCAGCAAAAATGGACTAAGATGATAATATTTATCTGTTAACTATCACTCAGTGGCCATAAAACTTCCCGTAGGTAACCGCTGTCAAATGTATATTTCTGCTTGTTTGTTCATATTTACTGTTCTCAAGTATACTACAACAGTGATTTTGTCTATCAGGGACACTGGGCAATTTCAGGAAACTTGGAGCAGGGAAGCAGCGCTCTTAGAATTCTGGTGGATAGAAGCCACAAGTTGGAAGCTGCTAACCATTATAGAAACTCTAGAAAGCAAAACATTAGCTAGCTCCTGGGTAAGTAGCAGCAGAAAGCAAAGAACATGTGTTACTATCCACTGTGTAATTGCAAAGAGCAGGAAATAAGATATATTTGCTGGGTGAATAAAGTATAAACTTGTTAATCATTTACATCATACCTTCTGGTCAAAATTACCTCAAAATCAGTTACCATAGCACAGAAAAGGCACATGAGATGGCTAAAACTAAATACTATTTGAAAAATCCAGAATAATATGTGTTCCTACTAACATTGCAAAGAAAGCGAGAGCGAGAGCAAGCGAGAGAGCAAGTGAGAGAGAGAGAGGGAGAGAGAGAGAGAGAGAGAGAGAGAGAGAGAGAGAGAGAGAGAGAGAGGGAGTCACCAGGCACACTGTTCCTCCAGGGAAGAAAACAAACACCATGGCCTATGAGGCAGTCCTGCTTCCCCCAACCCAAATCTGATCAAAGCTTTAGAAAGATTCCATGGATTCCAATGGTCTTTAGGGGCAGATAGAAGGGACACTTATCTATCATAGAATTCCTTTAAGTGCAAAGGTCTTTACAGCTAGAGGGGAAAATACGTATCTCCAGAACCAAAAGAATGCAGAATCCAATCAGGTGATCAATGCTGGGGGCCCTAGAAATGCCTACACGTGCTTAGAAGAATCAATAATGTCTATAATTTAAAACTTAGGGTCAGGGGTCTTGAGATGACCTCCCATGAGTTATAGTGTCATGGACATTGCAATTATTAATGGGTTAAGTATTCCATTAGGGGCACTGAAAAGAATCTAGTCTCAGTCAGACCTAAATCTTGAGTGTGTATTCAGGCTTAGCTACTAGGACGTGCAAAAAGTGTCATGTGCAAAAAGTGCATCTTTCAGCTTGAGGAAAACTTCAGAAATATACAGGGCCCATTAAATGAATCAAAGCTATAGGACATATATTTGGGATGTGGAAGACATTTGTACATATAATCTCCCCCTGAATCCACTAATGATAACAAACTCTGAAGATGGTCAAGTCCTTTAAATAAAAGGATGTTGTTAGCCTCCAAAAATAATTTCATATGCTTTAAATAATCCCTAGATGACATATAGTATATAAGGAGTTGTTAGACTACATTGCTTAGAAAACAGTTGACAAAAAACAGTCAGTATATACTTAGCCCAGATGCAGGCTTTTTTCCCCTTAACATAATATTTGTATTAATTATTTGGGAATTTCATACAATACACCCCAATAATACTCACTTCCCATTCTTATCAGGTTTATTATTCCACCCTTGCACCTCCCCAAACCTCCCAAAACATCAAGTCCTAATTGTGTTGCCCATATGCTCATTGGAGCATGATCACAATCTCAGTTGCCAGTGGCTTAAAGAAAACTGAGACCTTTTAAAAGACAGTTAGTTGAATACATGTGGATACAGACATCTGACTGTATAAAAATAATCAGAGTATTTATAACATTTAAAAGAATGAATTTTGGAAATCACATGATATGAACAACTGAATAATCTTAACTAGTGATTTTAGAGTGAGATGTTGACTCTCACTTGTATTTCCAGTCTTTGGAAGCTGATGAAGGAGGATCACAGTGAATTTGAAGCCGGCTTAGACTACACAGTGAGTGCTAGGCCAGCCTGAGCTACAAAGTCAGATATTTTATCTCCCAAAACAATAATGAATGAATTAAACTACTGATTTGGGTTAAAATGATATTTTATACAGTATTTATACATTTTAAGAGAGCGTAAGATTCACTGTAAATCTGATTAGATTTCAAAGACTTATTTAGGTACTTGGGAATGTATTTGTTATTGGAGATAACCGAAGTGATTAAGAAGGGAACTGAGGGCCTGAGAATGTGGTTTAATTGCTGGGATGCTTAAAACCCTACTTCAATGTCTAGCACCCAATAATTCAGATATGGGTGCACATGCCTGTAATCCCAGCATGCCGGTGATGGAGACAGGAGGATTAACAGCAATTCAAGGTCATCCTCAGTCAGTTTTTGAGCTGGAGGCCAGCCTGTGCTACATGTGGAGAGAGACAAAGGGAAGGAGAGGAAAAAGAAGAGAGGGGGTGAAAGAATAGGTAAGGCAGGAGAGGGAGGATGGGAAGGAAGATGGGAGGGATAGAGAGGGGGGAGAGAGGGGGGGAGGGAGGGAAGGAGGGAGAGAGAGGGGGGAGGGAGAGAGAGAGAGAAATTGTGATTACAATTTCAATTCTAGGCTGAATATAACATTAAGGAAAAAATATTTATTTGAAATTGTGATTTAAGGAAGTTATTAGGTTTGTAAAACTGAATAAATGTTTTTGTACACACAGAAACACATAACTCTTTAGGGCTACAATCAATGCATTTGAAGACCTGCTCAATGTCCGAATTAATGTGTTTAGCTTAAAAAAATGTACAAATCTATCTTTGATAGATAATTCCACCCCAACCTAGGATTTTACTTAGCTCTCCAGAGCCTGGAGTTGATAAGGTCTAATATGAAGCAAGTTGCATTCCTTGTAAGGTACTTGCATTTCTGTTTTTACACATTCTGAATCTAATTTTCTTTCTTTGTCATGTTCTCTCATTTATAAACTAGTATGTATGTGTATATGTGTGCATGCATGTATATATGTGGAGGAGCTGACCCTTAAGTGAAGAAATGCATTCATTATTAGTCAATTGATTTATGCTTCTAATACAGAACCAGCTTAGCTCTCTAATAATTTAACAAAGAAGTAATGAACGAAGGTTCAAATGGCTCTTATCTATAGTTGATAGGGACTTTGGAAGTTAGAGAATACTAATTGAATACTATTGTGGTTCAATTCTGCTTAACAATAGTGTGAGGCACCTATCCTCTGTGGTTCACAAAGAGATATAATTAGCATTAATATTAGAAACAGAATGACTCAACCCACACCCCAGTCCTTCCAAGTCAGAATGTACCTTTCAGCAAGTTGCTCACATGAGTCCTATACATATTGCAGTTTAAGAAGTATCAATCTTTGGGCTGGAGATTTGGCTCAGATGTTAAGAGCACTGTCTGTTCTTCAGAGGTCCTGAGTTCAATTCCCAGCAACCACATGGTGGCTCATAACCATCAGTAATGTGACCTGATGCCCTCTTCTGGCCTGCTGGTGTAAATGCAGATAGAGCACATAAAATAAATCTTGAAAAAATAGAAGTATCAATCTATACAACTGCAGGTAGCATTAATTGCTGTTCTAGTGACATGTTTGAATTTCAGACCCAACAGAATAAATAGTAGTATTTATCTGTTTTGATTTTAAGATTATTTGCTATTTTATAGACACGGGTGTTTGGTCTATATGTATGTATATATGTATGCATCATGTGCATGCCTAGGACCTGAGGAGACCAAAAGAGTATCAAATCCTCCAGTACTGGAGTTGCAGATGATTGTGAGCCACATCACAGATGCTGGGAATCAAACCTGGGACCTCTGTATGAGCAGCCTGCACTCTTAACAACTGAGCCATCTTTCCAATCCATACCCACTTGTTTTAAATGAAAAGCTGACAATCTACAGTTCAATTACCTAAATAAATTACTCCCCAAAATTATTGGATTATGTGTGTTTGCAATGAGAACATAAACAAGCTTCATTAGTGGTCCATCAGAAGTTCCCCATACTGTAGACAGGAGTGAGGAGAATCTGTCATAGTCCACTGATGTCCTTTAACCCCAGGAGTTCCAGCTAACTCCCCAGCCACTATAGAGAAAGTTGGTGGATTAAAGAAGCCTATGAATGCTTTTTGGTTCCTTTTATTGATGTAGAGTCTATTTCCTCTCTTCTTGAATGGGTATGCCTTGGTAATCATCTATAGCCTCTTCTTTGAATTACTCTGTTGCTCCAGTGATTACCTATGCTTCGACTTCTGTCAACACAGGGCATCCGTGCCCTGGTTGGGGTTCAGGGTTGAGATAGGATCTCACTCTGTAGCCCAAGGTGACTCCAATCTCTTCGTATCCTCTTGTCTCAAGTTCCCCAGTGCTGAGATTACATGTATGTGTCACCACACTCAGTTTTTATTTTTCTTATGTCTATAGGATGGCACACTACTTGTACTTATATGCAGCTAGCTTTTTAAAAAAACTTCATGTATATGAAATTCTTTGGAATCATTGTGTATAGTTGTAGCTAATTCGACATCTGTGATGGTAATGATTCTATTGAACATGTCACAAGCTGTGTATAAGCTAATATGTATCTAAAAGAGGAGTTAGCAAGCTGCCTCTACTAATGATTAGATAACAAATATTTTACGTGGTAGACCAAGGGTCTCTGTTGAAATAAGTCTCCTCTGCCATTGTAGTTGGAAAGCTGCCATAGATAATATGTAAACAAATGGATACAGTTGTAAAACTGTCTCTGTTCATGCTAAAATTTAAATATCATATAATTTTCACATACCACAAACCTTATTCTTCCTTTGATCTTTTCCAAAGCTGTTTAAAATGTTTTAAAAATATTGTTTTCACACTATTTAAAATATCTAACCAAATAACAAACATTTTTTTAAACTTCCAAATGTTGGCAAGGGCACAGGAAAACAAGAATTCTCAGGGACTATGAAGTGATGCATTCTTTAGGCCTGGCAATGGAAAAAATATATGTAAAACACCTTAAAATTTGTCTTACTTTTTGACCATTTCTAGGCATTTATCCAAAAAAATAACTAGAGACGCACATAAAGATTAATGGGTACAGATATTCATCATAGAATTATTTATAGTATTGAAAAATTGAAAACAGACTGCAACTTGGGCAGATGGAAGTAATGCATCCCAAGCCCCCCATATTTCTCCAAACACATAGACATGCTTTATATAATATAATAAAATATTAAATACACAGACCACTAGAAAGATCAATTTCCTCAATCATAGACACTTCTTGTCAGGAGCTGCAGTTTTAATATCTGCATAGGAATAAGACATGGAGCCTGCCAAAAGCTAGGACATAAGCAAGACTACCTCTTTCATGAAATGGAAGACAAGATGAATGTCTTCTCCTTGCAGACAGGCTTCTGTGCTTACTCATTGCAAGAGAAGGAGACTGAGCTAAAACTATGAGAACAAAGAAAACTCAAGCCCATTCGAGATATTTGTAGAGTGACAATGTGCACTGTCCTTGGGGCATGGAAATTCCAAGGAAAGAAATTGGTGAGAAGACTTGGTTGGTCTGATGGAAACAAAGCTCATCTACTGTATAGTATTCAACCATAATCCAAGAAAAATCAGCCTTCTAAAATAGAGAAATTTTAACAGACACTGTATTCTTGAGGGTTTAAAGCCTGGCAAAGAAGGGCCATAGCCATGTGTCATGTCAGTCATCTGTTATCCCAGCACTAGAAAAGAGGAAGAAGAGGCGGGAATTTCCAGTAAGAGGCTAGTCTGGGCTACACAACAAGATTCTTTCTCAAAAAATAAATTAACAAAGGAAAAGAAAATATATAAAAAATTTAAGACATAAGTTGGGATAGTAAAATAGACCATCAAATCAATGGTTTAAAATGTTTACATGGACAAAAGGAAGAGTAAAAACTATAACAAAATAGCAAGTTACTATAAGAAGAGAGTAGAAAGAAATTCATCAAGGACAAAACAAACTTATTGGGAATGGGGTCAACTACATCACTGAGATAAACTCGATGAATGGGTTAGAGAGCTAAAGAGAAAATTTGTCAGCCAGAAAAGTAGACTTGGGAAAGTTTCCATGAATGAAAGTGGGGAAAATGGAATCACAAGAGATAAAAAACAAAATAATCATCATGAACAGCAACAACAACAGAAGCAACAACAACAGCAGCAGCAGCAGCAACAACATCTGAGAAGTTTCAGCACATATTCAATAAGTTCTGGGGGTGAGGGTGGGGTAGGGGAAGGAGCCAGTGAGATAGCTCAGAGGATAAAAGAACATGCCACAAAGTTTAGTCCCTGGGATACACATGGTGGAAAGAGAAAACCAAGTCCCTCTACTTGCCCTCTAATCTCCACATGCCTGCCTCTCCCAGAAGTAAAAATATAAAATAAGTAAGTAAATGCTTTAAAAATCACTTAAAATCTAAAAAAGGACCCCCTCAACATAAACTAAACCACTTTTAAAAACCCAAAATACACTACAAGATACAAGGCAGAAGAGCTTGAATAAGAAATCCCTAAATTAACTTACAAACGCTTGACTTTAATGCAAGTATTGTTACAGTACATAAACTAACATGAGATTTACATGGAAAAAGAAGGAAGCAAAAAAGTCAGAAAAATTTTTAAATGAAAAGTTGGAAAGAATGTCCTCTCTCTTTTTGATAGAAAAATGTTCTATCAGCTAATGTAACTTTTGAAGTGCATTATTGAAGTGGATAGGTAAGTAGACATAAACTCAAGTCAGAGTATGGTAAATGAAGTTATCGTTGATAAGGCACAGGTGAATGCATGTGGAAAACAGGGTTGTTAAATAACATTGAACAACTTTGTAGTGGCCTAAGGGGGGAAATATGATGGCTCTTGATGCAAGGCTGATAGTTGCTACCAAAGTCTAGGGCACCTGGAAATATTTGGTAGCCCCATTTTTGGTTGGGAGTGGCTATCCACAAACATTGTCAAGGGAGCATAAAAGCAATTTAAATTCTAATGTCTTCGTGCTCAATGATCTTCAGGCACTGAAACTCCACAGCATTGTTGTGGAGACAGGGGCAGTGTCCTAAGAGATTGAGGAAAAACAAGATGGAATCGAATGTCTCAATGACAGTCTGCAAGAAAGGCAGTCGGTGATCTGGAATGTTCATCCTCAGAGGCATTTTAACTTTGTACCTTTAAGACATTTATTTTTAACTTTGTACCTTTAAGACATTTATTTTTATTTCTTCCTTCTGCGACAGGCTGGTCTTTACTGTACAAATCCTCAATGTAAAACAAAAACAAGTGTGGGAAGATTTATTATTACTATTACTATTATTGTTGTTGTTATTGTTTTTGAGACAGGCTGTTACTCTATTACTCAGACTAGCCTAGATTCCCAATAATCCCGTAACCTCAGCCTCTCACATGTTGGGATTACTGGTATGTACCATCACCCCAACTATAAAACTCTTTTATGAATTAAATTAGTTTTGTGTATGTGGTGCTCAATTTAAAGACTTGATATACATAAATGTGAAATGGTCATCACAATCTGGCTAATTAAATGCTTACCGCCTCACTGTGCCTCCTTCTGGAGTGAGCACTTATGCTCTACCCTCTTAGACAATTTCACATGCATAGTAAATAAAGTACTGTTACCTACTGTCACCCTACTAGGTGTGTGCCCTCCAACGAGTATTAATGTGATCTAACTGAAACTTTGTACTGTCATCTCCTCACCCTTCTTCCAAGCAGCCACAACCACTATCCTCTTTGGCAACAGGAGCACTGAGAGCCGATCTCATGACTTTCGAATTGGCTATGTCTTTCCATCAAAGCCTGCTTCTGCTCAGCCTGGGAAGTTAGACAGTGAGATTTGTCCTGTCCTGCAGCTAACTTGGTAGTTTGCCCCAGTCTCCTGAACGTGTGTTAATTCAGGACACCAACATCCTGGTCAGAGATCCACTACTGGTACTTTGTTGTTCACAGCAAAAGCCAGATCAACCCCCAGAGCCAATGCCTGATACCCCGATTTTCACAGGCCATACCAGGAGGGCCAGGTGTTTGTCTGCAGCGGCCCCATTGCATTACAGAAAAGGAACCCTCAATTAGGACATTGAGTTATCAGGCCCACTAGCCCCCCAGGGAACCAACTCACTGCTTGGAATGCCATGGCCTGCCTCCCAGTCAGAGATTAAAACTTCCTGGTTTTTCAACCCTGCCAGAGGCGCCAAGGGATCCCTGGAGGGGAAAAAGGCTTTAGATCCCCAGGATGTCTCTAAGGAGGAAGCTGTTCCCTATCTTTATGAGAGCACTATCTCTTACTCTCAAGACTGGTTTCTTATCCAGTCAGCCAATTAGCCAGGGACAAAGCCTCTGGGCGCCCTTTGCTCAGAGCACCCAAATGGGGTGCTAACTCTGGGAAACATAGAGAAAATTGTCATCTAATCCTTCCCTCCCCTGCAGGACCAGAGAGGGGTTTGATCCTTGCCTGCTGTGAAGAGCTTTGGTATGGAATTGGCCCTCTCTGGCTGAGCCCAACCACCTCATACTTTTGTAAGTACTTTTGTAAGTGCTTCTTTCTCTGAGACCACCTCCCCTCTCCTCTTTGTTCCTTTTTGACATTGTTTGGCTTTTTGACACAGGGTCTACCCCCGTGTCCTAGACTAGCTGTGCTTCCCTCCCCCACCCCCACCCCCACCCCGCCCTCCACCACAGCCTCTGGGATTACAGGCATAGTTTACTAAACTCTTCCTAAATTGTGTGGTTTGCTCAATTCCACATGTTTTTCCAGAGCTACATGGTTCATAACGGGAGTGTAAAAAAAAATAAAATAAAAATTATACACACACACACACACTCACCGGCGCCAGGGCGGAGGCTGGGGGGGGAGAGAGAGAGAGAGAGAGAGAGAGAGAGAGAGAGAGAGAGAGAGAGAGAGAGAGAGAGAGAGAGAGAGAGAGAGAGAGAGAGAGAGAGAGAGAGAGAGAGAGATTGAAAGAGAGCGCGAGCGAGCAGACTGTATTGTTGCCTTTTGCCTAGAACGTTTACTCTCTAGGGGTCTGGGTTTCATCCTCGGCAAATTGCCAGAGTGGGAGTTGAGGGGAAATTTACAAGATAAAATTTTGCTGGCTAAGCAAAAAATGCTGAATCCGAAATCCTTAAATCCCTGACTTAAATGCTCAACTCATAGTCCAGATTGGCAGCCAGAGTGATAGGAGGAACTGGGACATGAACCCACTGCTGGCTACATTGCACAACACAGGTGCAGTGCTATTCCAAGTCTGAAAAGGTTCCCAATATTCAGTCAGCCTTTTCTCCTCTAGAAAGCTTTACTTTGCAAGGGCTGCCTCTCTTGAGTGACTCTTGATGGCATTCATCTACACTTGTTTGTCATGGGAGCCCTGATTCTCAGTTATTGGAAATAATGCGTTTTGTCAGCCAGAAAATGTGTTAATAGTGTACTTAAAATTAGTTGAGACTCTAAGTGTGAAAATCTATAATCATGATAAATGCAATAAGAATATATATAATACAGAACACATTTTTGTTGTTAAATTCTGGGATCAAGGATAAAAAATATGCAAATAACTTCAGGAAAAAATGTTCTCTCTCCCTTTCTTTCTTTCTTTTTTTTTTTTTTTTTTAAGACAAGAGTTTCTCTGTGTAGCCCTGGCTGTCCTGGAACTTACTTTGTAGACCAGGCTTCAAACTCACATAGAGCTTCCTACCTCTGCCTCCCAAGCCTTGGTACTAAAGGTGTGCACTACCATGCCTGGTTAAAAGTTTCTTTACATGTGGTGAACGGCATATAAAGTACCAGAAATTTATTATTTCTTAAAAATATGTGAAGCTGAGGCTAGGAAATGTAGCTCAGTTGATAGAATACTTGCCTAGCATGCACAAAGCCCTGGATTTGATTCCCAATACCATGTAAATCCAGCCTAATGGTATACACTGGTAATCTCAGAGCTCTGGGGGTAAAGGCAGAAAGACCAGTTCAAGTGTAGCTTTAAAAAATACTTATTTATTTATTATCTATACACTCTTCTGCCCACATGGGTGCCTGCACAACAGAAGAGGACACCAGATCTCACTGTACATGGTTGTGAGCCACCATGTGGTTGCTGGGAATTGGACTAAATAGAAAGTGCTCTTAACCTCTGAGCCATCTCTCTAGCCCAAGTGTATCTTTTTAAAAATGGCTATTTTATGTATATGGATGTTTTACCTTCACATATGTATATGTACCATGTGAATGTCTGGTGTCCAGGGATGCCATAAAAAGATGTTATGTTCCCTGGAACTGGAATTACTAGTGGTTGTGAGTCACCAATACGGATGCTAAGAATTGAACCTAGGCTGTGCCTTTTTATTGGGTGGGAAGGGTAACAGAAGTGGGGCATGATCAGAGTGGGGGAGGACTAGGAGAGAGAACAGACATTGGTGGGGGGCATCTCAGGAGACCCTAGCTGAGATTCCTAGTAGCAGGGTGGAAAATGGGATTAAAGAGCCTAAAATTACTGCCTCCTGTAGCCAGGTGAAACTTCCAGTGAAGAAAGGTGGACACCAACCCACTCATGAAAGCTTTGACCTATATTCTGTCTTGTCTACAAGAAGTGTGTGGATAAAGATGGGGCAGAGATCGAGCGAAGGACATATCAATGACTGGCCCGACTTGACTTGACACCTATCCCACGGAAGAGAGCTAAATCCTGACACTATTAATGTTACTCTGCGATGCTTGCAGATAGGACTCTAGCATAACTGTCTTCTGAGAGACTTCATCCAGCAGCTGATGGAAACAGATGCAGAGACCCACAGCCAAACAATAAGTGGAGCTTATTGGTAAGTGGATCGGAAGGATTGAGGGATCTGGAGGAGTCAAGTACACCACAAGAAGACCTACAGAGTCAAGTAACCTGGGCCCATGGCGACTCACAGAGACTGAATCACCAATCAAAGAGGATGTGGGATGGGCCTATACCACCTACACACATGTGGCAGATATGCAGCCTGGTCAACATGTTGGTCCCCTAACAATGGGAGTAGGAGTCATCCCTGACTCTGTTGTCTGCCTTTAGATACCTTTCCCCTAGGTGGGCTGCCTTGTCAAGCCACAGTGGGGGAAGATACATTTAGTCATGCTGTGATATGAGATGTGAGGGTGCGTTGGTACCTTTTAGGGGACTGCTCTTCTCTGAGAAAAAGGAGAGAGGGGGAATGGGGGAAAGGGGCATGAGGGTGGAACTAGGAGGGGAGGAAGGAGGGGGCAGGAATCAGGTTGTAAAGTGATTAAATAAATAAATGGAAAAAACTTTCAAAAAACTGAACCTAGGTCCTTGGAAGAGCAACCAGTACGTGCTTTTAATAGATTAGCTACCTCTCCAGGCCCTAAAATGCATCCTTTACATAGCGAGTTTGAGGACAGGAGCCCCTCTGTCAGCATTTGTATGTGTTAGAAGTGAAGAAAGCAAAATTTAACATGCATCATGTTTGCATATTGATTAATTTAGTTAACTGTACTGTTTTCCCGCTTAGTTTATACATGGGAAATCTTCTATAATTTAAAGTCAGTTAAAAAGCTTAAATTACTATCGTAAATCAATTAAGTACATTATGGTAAATCCACAGGTTGAAGAAACACCTGGTGCCTTTTAAAGATGATTATAACAAATAATTGAGAGGAAAATCCCAAGATATATTACTTTTTGTTTGTTTTCTTTGGTTTTTTGAGACAGGGTTTTTCTGTGTAGACCTGTCTGTCCTGGATTCCCTTTGTAGACCAGAATGGCCTGCCTCTGCCTCTGGAGTGTTGCGATTAAAGGTGAATGACATCGTGCCTAGATTTTTTTATTTTATTTTATTTTTTTTTAATTTTGGTTACAAGGTACAGGTGACATGAAAAGAATATTTTTAAAAATATATTTTATTAATTTATTCATATTACATCTCAATTGTTATCCCATCCTCTGTATCCTCCCATTCCTCCCTCCCTCTCATTTTCCCCTTACTCCCCTTCCCTAAGACTGTGACTGAGGGGGACCTCCTCCCCCTGTATATGCTCATAGAGTATCAAGTCTTCTTCTTGGTAGCCTGCTATCCTTCCTCTGAGATGAAAAGAATATTAACAGCATGGGGATACACTTTTTTTTAGAAAGGTGTACCCTTCAAATTTTTTGGTGCATCACACACATGAAGATAACTTAGTCGAGTTATTAAGCTTGGCTAGAGCTTAGTTATGCAAAATATGTGTTTAATTCTGTATACCAAGTTTACCATGAGCATTATAGTCATCTCCCTAGAAAATAAAACAATCTAATGAGCAATTTATATAAAAATAAATTTATCAGTTAATAGAGGTGCTCGATTTTACTCCAAGTGGTTATACATACACTGTATGTGATATTGTCCTGCCACCTCATGGCCAAATGGAAGAATGCTTTATAAATGCAGAATAACTGAATTTTTTTTGTCAATACTATCATTAAGTGTAGTTGTGCTGCCATCTTGTGGACATCTGGAAAATATTTTGGTTTTGGTGGCACATTTTTTCTTTTTAAAATTTTAATTTATTCACTTTACATTCTGATTGTACTTCCCTCCTCTCCTCCTGGCCCTATCCTTCCTTCCTCCCTCTTCTCCTTATCCCTGTCTCCCAGTCTTCAGAAAGGGGAAGCCCTCCTCCATTACCAACTGATCCCAGTCTATCAAATCTCTTCAGGAGTACCCGATTCCTCTTCCTTGTGGCCTGGTAAGGGCTCCTCACTCTGAGGATGTGATCGAAGTACAGGCAACAGAGTTCATGTTGTAGATAACCCCTGGTCCCCTTACTAGGTGATGTACATGAAGACTGAGTTTCCTGTTGGCTACCTCTGAGCAGGGGGCCTGGGTCCTCACCATGCCTGGTCCTTGGTTGGTGCATCAGTTCTGCAGGGACCTTTGGGCCCAGATTTGTTGGCCCTGTTGGTATTCCTGTGGAGCTTGTCCCCTCTGGGTTCTTTTAGCCCTCTACTCTTCCAAAAGACTCTTTGCACTCTGCTCAAACTTTGACTGTGAGTCTCAGCATCTGCTTGGCTCTCCTGCTGGGTGGAGTTTTTCAGAGGACATCCAAGGAAGGCTCCCATCTTGTTCTCTCTCTTCTACTGCTTCTGTTTTCTATTCTATTTGCCCTTATGAATTAGAATTAAACATCTTCCCTAGGGTACTCATTGTTATTTAACTTCTTTAGGTCTGTGGATTGTAGTGTGATTATCCTGTACTGGATGGCTAATATCTGCTTATAAGTGAGTATATACCATGCATGTTTTTCTGGGTCTGGATTACCTCACTCAGAATGATCTTTTCCAGATCCATCCATTTGCCTGCAAATTTCATGATGTCCTTGTTTTTAGTAGCTTAATAGTATTCCATTGTGTAGATGTACCATTTATTCATTCGGTTGAGGGACTTCTCTCAATAGAACAAAATAACAGCCTACAGACTGGGAAAAGATCTTCACCAAACTTACATCTGACAAGGCGGCTAATATCCAGAATATATAAAGAACTCAAGAAATTAAACACCACCAAGCCAAATAATCCAATTAAAAATGGGGTACAGAGCTAAACAGAATTCTCAAGAAAGGAATATTGAATAGCAGAGAAACATTTAAAGAAATGCTCGATGTCCTTTGTCATAAGGGAAATGTAAAACAAAATGACTCTGAGATTCCATCTTACACCTATCAGAATGGCTAAGATGAAAACTCAAGTGGCAGCACATGCTGGCAAGGATGTGGAGAAAGGAGAAAACTCCTCCATTGCTGGTGTGAATGCAAACTTGTACAATTACTTTGGAAATCAATCTGGCGCTTTCTCAGAAAACTGGAAAAATAAGTTCCAGAAATACACACTTGGTATGTTGTTAATGTAATTTTTATAAAATTTTGTTTGTTCATATTAGTTTCTCTTGTAACTCAGCTATCACATAAATTCTTTTATATTTGTTTATATGGCTTTAAACACAACCTTGAGCAGTTTAAGCCTGTTCTTAACCCTCTATGTTCCTGACTCCATCTTTGGTAAAACACCCAAGTTACTTGACTTTTAGTTCTTTGTTTGCTTCACCTAAATCATCTTCATCTCTTTTTCACCTCTGCCTGTGGCTGAATCCTCTCCTTCCTCTAATAAGACCTTCGCACCTGTCTGGCAGGATGTCCAGCCATATTCCCTCCACTGCTCAGTGATTGGCTTTAAGCTGCTTTATTGGCATACAAGGGGACAATTGGGGAGAGAAGTTTATATAATATCCAGACACGAAATTCTCAAAATAAAGCTTACATCCAGATATGCAGGGTACAGAAATCAGGGCTTGAATTACACAATAATACACCTTATTATTTTTTAATTTTTAATTTTAATTTTATTAATTTATTCAGATTACAACTCAATGGTTATCCCATCACTTGTATCCTCCCATTCCTTCCTCCCTCCTGCTTTCACCTTATCCCCCCCCACAGGTCTATGACCAAGGGAGACCTCCTCCCCTACTATATGGTCATAGGCTATCAAGTCTCATCTTGGTAGCTTGCTTATTCTTTCTTTGAGTGCCACCAGGCCTCCTCACCAAGGGGAGGTGGTCAAATATGGAGCACCAGAGCTCATGGCAAAGTCAGTCCCCACTGTCCACATTACTGTGGAGAATGTCCTGTCCATTGGGTAGATCAGAGTAGGAGTTCGATGTTTACTATTGTATTGTCCTTGATTAGTGCAATAGTTTGAGCAGAACCCCCTGGCCCCAATCCACGCATCATGATGTTCTTCTAGTAGGTTACTAGGACCCTCTGGGTCCTTCTATTCCCCCATCTCCTATATTTCTCTTACCTAGAGTCTCAGTAGGACGTCCTCACATCTATCCCAATCTCCTGGTAAGTGAAGACTTTTGTGGGATGTGCTTTTTGGGTGAGTACCCAATCATAAGTGAGTATATACCATGTGAGTCTTTCTGCTTCTGGGTTAACTCACTCATTATGATCATTTCTAGTCCCATCAATTTGTCCACAAATTTCGGGATTTCCTTGTTTTATTAGCTGAGGTGTATTCCATAGTGTAAATGTACCACAGTTTCTTTATTCATTCTTCAACTGAGGGACATTTAGGCTGTTTCCAGGTTCTGGCTATTATGAACAAGGCTGCTATGAACATGGTTGAGCATATGTCCTTGTTGTGTGGTGGAGCATTTTCTGGGTATATTGCAAGGAGTGGAATAGCTGGGTCTTGAGGAAGCCCTATTCCTAGTTTTCTGAGATAGTGCCAGATAGATTTCCAAGGGGTTTTACAAGTTTGCATTCCCACCAGCAATGAAGGAGTGTTCTTCTTTCTCCACATCCTCGCCAGCATGTGGTGTCACTTGAATTTTTGATCTTAGCCATTCTAATGGGTGTAAGATGGAATCTCAGAGTTGTTTTGATTTGCATTTCCCTGATGACTAAGAACGTTGAGCATTTTTAAAGTGTTTCTCAGCCATTTGATATTCCTCTGTTGAGAATTCTCTGTTTAGTTCTGAGCCCCATTTCTCAATTGGGTTATTTAGTTTGGTGGTGTTTAATTTCTTGATTTCTTCATATATTTTGGGTATTAGACCTTTGTCAGATGTAGGGTTGGTGAAGATCTTATCCCAGTCTGTAGGCTGTCACTTTGTTCTGTTGATAGTCTCCCCTGCCTTACAGAAGCTTGTCAGCCTCATGAGGTCCCATTTATTAATTGTTGACATTAAGGCCTGGGCTGTTGGTATTCTGCTCAGGAAGTTGTCTCCTGTGGTAATGTGTTCCAGGCTCTTCCCCATTTTTTCTTCTAACCGATTTAGTGACTCTGATTTTATGTTGAGGTCTTTAATCCACTTGGGTTGAGTTTTGTGCATGGTGACAAATATGGGTCCAATTGCATTTTTCTATGTGTAGACATCCAGTTAGACCAGCACCATTTGTTGAATATGCTATCCTATTTCCATTGAATAGATTTGGATTCTTTGTTAAAAATCAAGTGACCATATGTGTGTGGATTCATTTCTGGGTTTTTGATTCGATTCCATTGATCAACCAGCCTATTGCTGTGCCAGTACTATGCTGTTTTAATTACTTTTGCTCTATAGTACAGCTTGAGATTGGGTATGGAAATTCTTCTGGAGGATATTTTTTTGTATAGGATTGTTTTTCCTATTCTAGGTTTTTTGTTTTCCCATATGAAGTTGAGAATTGATCTTTCAATGTCTTTAAAATATTGTATAGGTATTGTGATAGGAATTGCATTGAATCTGTAAATTGCTTTTGGTAGGATGGCCGTTTTTACTATGTTAGTTCTCCCGGTCCACGAGCAAGGGAGATCTCTCCATCTTCTGATGTCATGTTCAATCTCTTTCTTCAGAGATTTAAAGTTTTCTTCAAACAAGTCTTTCACTTGCTTGGTTAGAACTACTCCTAGATATTTTATATTGTTCGTGGCTATCATGAAGAGTGTAGTTTTCCTAATTTCTTCCTCTGCATGTTTGTTATTTGTATATAAGAAGGCTCCTGACTTTTTTGAGTTAATTTTTTATCCAGCCAATATGCTGAAGGTGATTATCAGCTTTAGGAGTTCTCTGGTGGAATTTTGGGAGCCATTTATGTACACTATCATATCATCTGCAAATAGGGATAATTTTACTTCCTCTTTTCCCATTTGGATCCCCTTGATCTCCTTTTGATGTCTTATTGCTCTGCCTAGAACTTCAAGAACTATATTGAAGAGATATGGAGAGAATGAGCAGCCTTGTCTGGTCATCGGTTTTAGAGGAAATTCCTTGAGTATCTCTCCATTTAATTTGATGTTGGCTATTGGTTTGCTGTATATGGCCTTTATTATATTTAGGTGTGTGCCTTGTATTCATGATCTCTCCAAAACTTTAAACATGAATGGGTGTTGGATTTTCTCAAATGCTTTTTCTGCATCTAAGGAGATAATCATGTGTTTTTTTTCTTTCAGTTTGTATATATGGTGGGTTACATTGATGGATTTCTGTATATTAAACCATCACTGCATGCCTGAATGAAGCCTACCTGGTCATGGTGAATGATATCTTTGATATGTTCTTGTATTCCTTTTGCATGTATTTTATTGAGTATTTTTGTGTCAATGTTCATAAGATAAATTGGTCTGAAATTTTCTCTTTTTTTGGTTGGGTCTTTGTGGGGTTTATGTATCAACATGACTGTGGCTTCATAGAACGAATTTGGTAATGTTTCATCTTTTTCTATCTTGTGGAGTAGCTTGAAGAGTATTGGTATTAGCTCTTCTTTGAAGATCTGGTAGAATTAAGTGCTGAAACCATCTGGCCTTGGGCTTTTTTTGATTGGGGATTATCAATGATTGCTTCTATTTCTGTAAGAGAAATAGGGCTATTTAATTTGTTTATCTGATCTTGATTCAATTTTGGCAAGTGGAATCGATCAAGAAAATTGTCCATTTCTCTTAGATTTTTCAAATTTTGTGGCATATATGCCTTTAAAGTAGGATCATAACACAATTTTTGCAGACCTGGAAATAGCAATTATCTATTTCGTATGGAAAAATGAAAACCCCAAGATGATTGTAACAATCCTGTACAATAAAAGAACTTCTGGAGGTATCATCATCCCTAATTTCAAGCTGCATTACAGAGAAATAGTAATAAAACTGCATGGTATTTGCATAGAAAATGACAAGTTGATTAATGGAATAGAATGGAAGACCCAGAAATGAAACCACACACCTACATACTGACACTTGATTTTTAACAAAGCATCCAAGACAATATAATGGATAACGAAATCATCTTCAACTAATGGAGCACGTCCAATTGGATTTATGCATGTACAAGAATGCAAATAGGACCATATCTATCATCCTGCACAAAACTTAAGTTCAAGTGGATCATAGACCTAAACATAAAACCAGATGCACTAAACCTAAAAGAAGAGAAAATAGGAAGGCACCTTGAATGTACTGATATAGAAGATAACTTCCTGCACAGAACACCAATGGCTCAGACACTAAGATCAACAATTAATTAATGTTACCTCTTGAAACTGAAAAGCTTTTGTAAGACAAAGGCACCTTCAATAGGACTAAATGACAGCCTACAGAGTGGGAAAAGCTCTTCACCAACCTTACATCTGACAGAGGGTTAAATATCCAAAATAAATAAAGATCTCAAGAAATTAACCACCAACAAACTAAGTAACCTCGTTAAAAAGGGAGTACAGAGCTAAGCAGAGAATTCTCTATAGATAAATATCTAGTGGCCAATAATCACTTAAAGAAATGTTCAATCTTCTTAGTCATCAGGGAAATTCAAGTCAAATGAAATCTAATATTTCATTTTACCCCCATCAGAATGTCTAAGGTCAAAAACTTAAGTGACAGAATATGTTGTCAAAAGTGTCAAGCAAAGGAAACATTCCTACATTGCTGGTAGGAGTGCAAAATGTACTGTTGCTTTGGAAAGCAGTATGGTAGTTTCTCAGAAAATTGAGAATCTTTCTATCTCAAGACCCAGCTATAGTACTCCTGGGTATATATACCTGAAAGATGCTCTACCATACCACAAGGAATCTAGCTCAATTATGTTGATAGCAGCTTTATTCATAATAGTCAGACACTGGAAATAAGCTAGATGTCCCTAAACCAGAGAATAAAAAGAGAAAATGAGATACATTTACACAAATGAATAATAATCAGCTAATACAAAGAAGGACATCATGAAATTAGCAGGAAATGAATGGAACTAGAAAAGATCTTCCTAAGTGAGGTAACCCAAAGCAAGAAAGACTGGCATGGTATGTAATCACTTAGAAGTGGATATTCTGGTGTTCCATATTTGACCGCCTCCCCTTGGTGGGGAGGCCTGGCGGCACTCAAAAGAAAGGATAAGCAGGCTACCAAGATAAGACTTCATAGCCTATGACTATATAGAGTGGGAGGAGGAGGTCCCCCTTGGTCACAGACCTAGGGGAGGGGAATAGGATGAAAGCAGGAGGGAGGGAAGAATGGGAGGATACAAGAGATGGGATAACCATTGAGTTTTAATCTGAATAAATTATTAAAAATTTAAAAAGTCATTTTAAAAAATGCAATCCACTCATCTTTAATAAAATTTAGCTCTGGAAAGTCTTTTTTAAAAAGTAGATATTGTGATGTTCTGTAAGATGGCCTAAATATCATTATATAGTTCAAGATGTCTTATAAGTCACTATAATTCACATATATCAGCCTCCTGAGTAATATAATTACTGGTATAAAATATTATGTTTGGATAACATTATTGCTAGGTTTGATTTAAACTTTATAGTCTCAAATATTCAAAGACTTGGTCTCTAGTTTGTGGTACTGCTTAAAGAACCTACAGAAGCCATGGAAGAATGTTGCTTACTGGCTTTCTCAACCTTAAAAAAACCATGTAGAGGATTTGAATAAATGGTTTTATCCCTTAAAAAAAGAATTGTGTTAGTGTGTTGATGGGAATTGCATTGAATTTGTATATTGCTTTTGCTAAGATAGCCATTTTTACTTTGTTAATCCCACTGTTCCATGAGAATGGGAGATCTTTCTATCTTATGATATCTTCAATTTCTTTTTATAGAGACTTGAAGTTCTTGTCATACAAGTCTTTCTCTTGCTTTGTTAGAGTTATAGCATGATATTTTATATTATTTCATGTGTCCCTGGATTAAAGTTGTTCTTTATAAGATAAAGATAAACAAATCCTCTCCATAATTAATATAACATCTAAGAAAGACTACAATCAACAAAATCAGTTACAATCAAGAACCTGTGACAAAACACATTACAAAATTAAAATATTGATCAAGGAATACGTTAAAAGTCTGTACTCCAAGATCTTCCAAGATGGCAGCAGAGAGGGCATACTGTCTCTGAGTGGCAGAAGATCAGAGACTGCAGATCCATTGAGTAACTTGGTGGTTGCCTCCAAAAAACCGACTTCAGTGTTTCCAGGGGAAGCACAGTGCCACATATCCCATGGTTGTCATCATGGTCCAGGACTTGTGTTAGGTTCTTGGCTCACTGTGCCCTGTGCTTTCTGCCTACTGGAATGTGGATCTCTAGTTACATGGGCATTCCATTCCACCAACCAGACATGAATCAAATAGACATAATAATTGTCTATAGAGCATATAAGAATATGCCTTCTCAACACCACAGAGAACCTTTTTCAAATTAACCATATAGTCTGTCACAAAGCAAACCACAACTGATATAAGAAAATTGAATTAATCCATTTTTTAAATCATAAAACCCCTATTAAAGCTATACCCCAACCACAACAGAAATAACAACAACAACAAAAAAACCTACACACTAATGGAAAATGAACAACTCCTTAATCAATTACCACTGGGTCTGGGAATAATTAAAGAAAAAAATTAATGACTTCCTCCAATTCAATAGAAATGAAATCATAATATACCCAAACTTATGGGACACCAGGAAAGTAGTGCTAATAGCAATGTTCATAGCACAAAATGCCTTCATACAGAAATTGGAGATATCCCATACTAGATCTTAATAGGTTACCTGAAAGTTTTAGGAAAAAAACAAGCAAACATAACCCAGAGTAGTTGATGTTAGGAAATAATCAACCTTGGGGCTGAAATCAATAAATTAGAAGCAAAGAGAACAATATAAAGAATCAATTAATCAGCATGACAGGCAAACTCCTAGCCAAAAAGCTAAAAGGCAGAGAGACAGTGCCCAAGTTAATAACTCAGACATGAGAATAGAGGCATATCTAAGATATTGAGGAAATTTCATCATTAAATCTGACTTCAAAAGCCTATATTCAACAAAATATGAAAATCTAAAGGGAATGGACATTATTCTTACTTACTAAAGTTAAATCAAGATCAGGTAAATAATTTAAATTGTCCTGTGACCTCTATGGAAATAGAAGCACTCATCAAAATTCTCCCAACCCCCCGGCCCCAGAAGTCACAGGGCCAGATGGTTTTAGCATATAATTATTTCAAATTTTCAAAGAAAAACTAATACCAATACTCTTCAAACTATTCCACAAAATATAAACAGAAGGAACTTTGCCAAACTCATTCCATGAAGCCCCAGTCACCCTGAGGTATAAACCACACAAAGATTCAACAAAGATTGAGAAATTCAGACCAATTTCACTCATGAATATCGATACAAAAACACTCAATACTTCAATAAAATACTTCAAAATGAATCCAAGAACACATCAAATACATCATCCATGATTAAGGAGGATTTAACTCAGGGATTCATGGATGGTACAGCATTAAAAAATACATGAAAATAATCAATCATATAATAAAGTGAAAAAAATTACATGATCATCTCATTAGATACAGCAAAAGTCTGACAAAATCCAATACCTTTCAGGATAAATGTCTCAGAGAGATCAGGGATACAAGACCCATACACAATTATTTATAGACTTTAAAAGAAAAATTCTAAACTTCATATGGAAAAAACATGAATAGCTAAAACAATACTATACAATACTAGAACTTCTGGAGTTATTTCCATCCCTGACTTCAAGACATACTACAGAGCAAGAATAATAGAACTTGCATGGTACTGGCGTAGAAATAGATGGGATGATCAACGGAATCAAATAGAAGACCCAGAAATAATCACACATACATATGGACAGTTTTTTTTACAAAGGAGCTAAAACCATAGAATGGAAAAGGAAAGCATATTCAACTAATTGTGTTGGTCTAACTGAATGTCTATATGTAGATCCATATTTCACCCTGCCAAAAACTCAAGACCAAATGTATCAATACATAAAACCAGATACACTACATCTATTAGAAGAGAAAGGGGAAAGAGCCTTGAACTCCTTGGCACAGAAGACAACTTCCTGAACAAACCACCAACAACTTTGTTCCTAAGATCAATAACAAATGACATCTCTTGAAACTGAAAACTTTCTGTAAGGCAATAGAAAGAAATAGCAGTCTACACATTTGGAAAATCTTCCCCAACAAAGGGCCAATATCCAGAACATATAAAGAAGTCAAAACATTAAACACAAACAAACAAAATAATGCAATTAAAAAGTGTGACACAAAGAACCAAATCTTGGTTTTATTGATTCCTTGAGTTGCTATCTTTGTATATATTTTGTTGGTTTAATCCCCTAGATCAATTATTTCTACTCTGCTACTCCTCTTGTGTGTGTCTGCTTCTTTTATTTTTAGGGCCTTCAGGTGTGTCATGAAGTTGTTTGTATGAGATATCACTAATTTCTTTATGAAGGCACTTAGAGCTATGAACTTTTCTCTTAGCACTGCTTTCATTGTGTCACAAAAGTTTGGGTATGTTTTGCCTTCATTTTTACTACATTTTAGCAAGTCTTTAAATCTTTATTTCTTCCCTGAAACAGTTGTCATTTGGTAGAAAGTGGCCCAGTTTCTAGGCATGCTTCGACTTTTTGTTATGAGCCTTGAACTCATTGGCACAGGAGACAACTTCCTGAGCAGAACACTAACAGCTCAGGCTCTAAGATCAATAATTATTAAATGGGACCTCATGAAACTGAAAAGCTTCTATAAAGGAAAGGATATTGTCATTAAAAAATGATAGCCTATAGACTTGGAAAAGGTCTTCACCAACCCTACATGCAACAGAGGATTAAGATGTGATATATATATATATATATAAAGAACTCTAGAAATTAAACACCAACAAACCAAATAATCCAATTAAAAAAATTGGGTATACAGCTAAACAGAGATTTCTCAGCAGAAGAATATCAAATAACTGAGGAACACTTAAAGAAATGCTCAATGCCTTAGTCATAAGGGAAATGCAAATAAAAATGTCTCTGAGATTCCATCTTAAACCTATCAGAATGGCTAAGATCAAAAACTTAAATGACAGCTCATGCTGGCAAGGATTTGGAGAAACTCCTCCATTGCTGGTGGGAGCATACACTTTTGCAACCACGTTTGAAATCAATATAACACTTTCTCAGAAAGATGGGAACAGAAAGACCCTGCTATACCCAAAAGATGCTCCACCATACACCAAGGACATGTGCTCAATTATGTGAACACTGGTGTTATTTGTAATAGATAGAAACTGGAAACAACCTAGATGTCCCTCAACCAAAGAATGCATATAAAAGAAATCTGTGGTATATGAAGATAATGGAATACTATTCAGCTATCAAAAACAAAGTCTTTTTCCTGAGTGATGTAATCCAGACCCAGAAGGGGACACATGGTGTATATTCTGTTATAAGTGGATATTAGCCACACAACACAGGATATTTATATTAGAGACAACAGACCAGAAGAAGCTAACAAGCAGGACCCTTGTGAGGATGCTTAATTTTCATTCAGAAGGGCAAATAGAACAGAGCAGGATGGAAGCCTACTGTATAAGCCATTTAATCAGTGGATTAAAGCAGAAACAAAGTCTCACAGCCAAACTTTGAGCAGAGGGCAGGGAATCTTATGGAAGAGTGGGTGACTAGGAGGACATGGAGGGGACAGGAGCTCCACAAGAAGACAAACAAAGCCAACAAATCTGGGTCCAAGGGAGCTGGAGGAATATGAGGTACCAAACAAGGACTATGCATGGAGAGGACCTTGACCCCCTTACTCAGATGTAAGAAATAGGCAGCTCAGTCTCCATAGGGGTCCCCTAGTAAGTGGAACAGGTCCTGCCCCTGCCATGGAATCTGTTGCCTGCTTTTTGATCACTTCTCCCTGACAGGATACCTTACCAGGTCACAGAGAAAGAAGATGCCTGTAGTCCTGATAAGACTGGTTAGGCTAGGGTCAGTTGATAAGGGAGAAGTACTCCCCTTTTCTTAGAACAAGGGGGTGGGTATAGTAGGGAAGAGGGAAGGATGATGGGACCTGAAGGAGATGAGTGAGGGGGCTATTATTGTGATGTAAAGTGAATAAAATTTTTAAAAATTTTAAATTAAAGACATGGGGCACAGAACTAAACAGAATTCTTGACAGAAAAAGCTGAATGGCTCAGAAGCAGTTAAATAAATGCTCAACATCCTTATGAATCAGGTAAAAGTAAATCAAAAGGACTCTGAGATTCCATCTTACACCTGTCTGAATAGTGACAGCACATGGTTGCAAAGATGTGGAGAAAGGGGAACACTCCTCTATTTCAGGTGGGAGTACAAACTAGCACAATCATTTTTAAAATCAATTTGGCGCTTTCTCAGAAAACTAGGAATAGCTTTATCTCAAGACTGAGCTTGGGCATACACCCAAAGGATGCACCACCATACAAAAAGGACATTTGCTTGACTATATTCAGAGTAGCTTTATTTGTAATAGCTAGAATCTGGAAACAACCTATATGTCCCTCAACCCAAACACACACACACACACACACACACACACACACACACACACACACACACACAAAGAAATGCTGGTACATTTACACAATAAGATACTACTCAGGTATTAAAAGAAAGGAATAATGAAAATTGCAGCTAAAAAATGAAACTAGAAAAGATCATCCAGAGCATTGTAACACAACTACATAAAGATAGACATGATATATAATCAGTTATAAGCAGATTTTATCTGTAGATTACTTTTTGTTCCTGGCCATTTCCACTATACTAATCCTATCAATAATGAGCTTGGGAGATATTTCCATCCTCTGGTATCTTCTTCAGTGTCCTACAGGTTTTATTATACAAGACTTTCACTTCCTTGATTAGAGTTCTTAGAAGATATATATTTTTTGGCTATTATGAATGGTATTATGTTGCTGATCTCATTTTCTGTCCATTTGACGTATATATGTATAGACTATTGATTTTTGTGTGTTAATTTTTACCCTGTTGCTTTACTGAAAGTATTTATCATCTATAGAACTTTACAGCTGTGGATTTTAGGAACTTTTTTCATAAAATTATATCATATGCAAATAAATATTCATTGACTATTTTATGATTTGTATCCCTTCATCTTTGTCAGTTGGCTCATTGCTCTAGCTAACACTTAAAGTAATATATTGAATAGGCTTGGAGAGGTTAAACATTCTTTTACTCATCTTGATTTTAGTGAAAATTCTTTGACTTATTTTTCCCATTTAGGCAGATGTTAGTTGTGGGCTTAATGTAATTGTCTGAATTATGTTGAGGTATGTCCCTTGCATCTGTCATCTCTTCATGTCTTGTATGACCAGCACCACTGGTTGAAGATACTGTCTTTTCTCAAGTGAATATTTTTGGCCTATTGTGAAAAATAAGGAATCTATAATTTTGTGAGGTTATGTCTCAAATTTCTGGATGATTCCACTCATCAATGTGCCTGTTTACGCCACTACCATGGATGGTGATACTTGCAGCACTTTGTTTATTTTTCAGGACTAAATTTTAGCTCTCTGTTGTTTTCTTCAATATGATACTGAAAATCAACTTTAGCAGAATTTGTTGTAGATTCCATTTTATCTGTAGATTGCTTTTTGTGGATGGCCATTTCCACTATACTGATCCTATCAATCAGGAGCATAGGAGATCTTTTCATCTTCTGGTGTCTTGTTCAATGTTGTACCAGTTTTATTATACAAGTCTTTCACTTGCTTGAGTAGAGTTCTTTTAAGATATATATTTTTAGCTATTATGAATGGTACTATATTCCTGATTTCATTCTCTATCATATATATATGATATGTGTGGATTTTAGGAACTTTTTGTATAAAATCATATCATATGTCAATAAATGTTCATTGACTACTTTCTTTTCTATTTGTATCCCCTTGATTTCTGTCAGTTGGTTTATTTCTGTATCCAAGACTAAAAGTACTATATTGAGTAGGCATGGTGAGATTAGACATTCTAGTCCTCATCTTGATTTTAGTGAAAATACTCTTATTTTTTATATTTAGGCAGATTTTAGTTGTTGGCTTAATGTAATTGCCTATATTATGCTGAGTTATGTCCTTTGCATATATAGTCTCTTCAAGGCTATTATCATATGTGGAACCATCTCTACATTGATGTGATGAAGCCAACATGAGAAGGGTAGATAGTATTTTCCTGTCTTCGTAGATTAATTTACAAAGTGTTTTATTTAAAAATGGATCTGTATTCATAAAAATCTTTTTCTATAATTTTTGTTATGTCTTTCTAGGTGTCAGTATTAGGGTGGCTTGGTAAAAAGAATTAAAATATGTTACTTCAGTCTCTATGTTATGGAAAATTTGTACAAACTTAGCACTAACATTTCTTTGATAGACAAAAAGAAATCTGCACTTACTCTGCCTGTTTATTTTGCTTGTAAGTCTTTTAATTACTAATTGTGTTTCAATAGAGATTATGTGTCTGTTTAAATTACTTATGTAACATTATTTAAATGTGGTAGGTGGCATATATGAAAAATTCATCGTATTTTATGTTTTCAAGTTTGCAAGTGCACATATTTTACTTTTTAAAAAAATTATATATCAGTTCCCTTTCCTCATGAAAAACACTTCTTATAATCCTCATCCCTCTTCTACAAATTCCCAGGCCCATTTTTACTTATTGTTAGTGTAGACACACACATACACACACACACACACACACACACACACACACACACACACACACACACACACACACACACACACACTGTTCAGTTATTATAAGGAATGCTACCTGTATGTATGCTTTTAAGCCTGAGGAGTTTGCTCTGGTGTGCCCATTCATGGGTAATGATACTTTTCCCATTCTCATCTTTCCTGAGTTCCTTACTAATATTTTTTGTAGAGGTAAGGCCTCATAGGCATTTCTCCATCCAGTTTGACATGTTCTTTGCTATTATTCATTTTCAGCTCATGTTTGGTCAGGCATTATCAGTGTAGCTTCTGATATTCCTAAGAAACACAATCTCACAGCTTACTTCCTGATACTCTGGCTCTTAGAATCTTTCCTCCTTCTCATCACAATGCTCCTTGAGTGTTAGGTGCAGGAGTGTTTTGTAACTATGTCCTTTGAGACTGGAATCTATAATTCTGTATTTTGATTGGTTGTGGTTTTCTATATAGGTCTCTGAAGCAGTGTAATTTTCACATTGACTCCTTTGCATCTCTACTTACTAGTGATCATGGTGCTTGAAGAGACTGGACTAGTTATGAGAGGAGAAACATAACCCACCGAAACCACATTGCCCCAAATCCTTATAACTATCATGACCTTCATATAGGTTAACCAGGTATAGGTTATGGGAGTAATTAGCTGCATTTTCATTGCATTCAGCATGTACATCAAGAGATTGAACCCATATACAACACTGCTATAGTGGACAGGCACCAGATATTAGATAGTTCACAGGCTAATGGGAAATGTACTACTAATAATTTGATACACAAACATTGAAATAAAATGACTTTTAGAGAATATTATTACACTTATAGATTATTGCATCACTCAATCCACATCAAAAAATCTTTTTCTTGCAGTATATGAAAACTAACAAGAGACCCACAACTGGAAAGTGTGCAGAGTGTAAAAGACTTTGAAGTATTCAGTCCTAAATGTTATGTCTTCATCAAGCCCCTCTCTTTGACACAAATAGACTCTGACAACATGCACACAGGTAAAAAACAGACAATATGCTAGCACTGTGACAGAGGATAGTGAAGACAGTGAGTCACTACTAGCCAAGAAACTTTTTATGGTGTGACGGTCAGGAACATTGTACATGTAGTACAATAGTATGCAGCTTGGGAAGAATTGGAATGATTATTTTCTTCACTACTTAAAGTTTATCCTTGTATTATTTAAAAATGATTTCTGTACCCAGACTTCTGATTATAGGCCAGACTTTTGCATCATTATTATGAAGCATCTCCTGTCTTAGTACATAAGCATTGCTCTCCATTACATTCTGATTGGTTAAATAGATTTGGACATACAATTGCTGGGCAGGAGGGAATAAGGCAGGACCTCTGAGCCAAGGGAGAGGGTCTTAGATGGAGACCAGAGAGAAAGGTTGCCTTTAGAACCTGGATGAAGAAGGAACAGACGTGGCTGGTAAATAGTCCAGACCACTACTATCAGGTTACAATAGCTGAACATATTCTCAGATATGGTGCCTTAAGCTTTTATTAAATATAAAGGTCTATGTGTTGCTATAAATAGCTAAGGCAAGCATAGAAAAAACTTTTAGTTTACAGGGGAGTATCTCAAAAATGATAGCGAAGGGGGAAGCCATAATCAAATTATAATGTATGAGGAATCTTTTTAAATTAAAATATTAAATAAATTAGTTATTCCCTTAAATCTTCTCACATATTAGAAGGGCATAAGCTACTCTGGTCCTTTAAGACTACATCATGTCTTGGCTCTGGTTCATTGCTCATAATGTGGCATTCATCTTTGGTGGTCATGGAAACAGAATAATTTTTAAAGTTACTTTCTTACACTTGGCAACCCCTAACATTTGGGTTTCATAGAAGAGTTAAAAAGGCAAGTATTTTATATTAACTATGTATTTTTATTAAGAACTTTTCTTTTTAAAAGACAAAGAAGGCCAAAGTAGGCATTGAAATTAATTCAGGTATACATTGACATCATTTTCATGTGAGCAAACCCTGCTGAATATCTTAAGTGCTGGGAACTTTTCTTTGTCAATGAGGGCTGTGAAACCTGCACTGATGCTTATACCTGTGTAGTTTCTAGAAGTTGAATATGTGATTTAGGCTTTATGTTATCCTATGCATAAGATGGGTACAATGAGTGTGGATCTCATTGAAGGTTTGGATACATCAAGTGGAAAAATCCCCTTGAGGTGTATAAATGACTCTCCACTTAAAGCATAGGAGGGGAATGAAAAGGTGCACATGAGACAAAGTTTGGTTGGGAAGGCAATATTCTGAACTGAAATACCTGCCTAATAGAACTTGTTTTACTGAAGATGATTCTCCCCTTGTGTGACTCCCTCTCCTCAACATTTCCTGTTACTTGGAAGATATTTATAATCTCAGCATCTTTCAAATGGATCTCTCCCTGATACATGAAGGTTAAGTCTTAAAATAAGTTACACAGAGGCTTTCAAATAGGTCTTTATGAAATATGGGGACGCAGACTAGAACCTGATCCTGTCAGGATAGTGTTCTAGATTAACAGAATTCTCCACTCCGTTTTCAGTTTTGCTCCAAAACCCAAAGCTACTGCAGTCTATGGCCTTGGATATGCCTTCGCAAGGAAGACAGTGTGAGCAGGGTATTACTTATGCCACCATCAGCTGAAACCCCATCATACTGCCATAACATTTCAAGTAGTATAGCTAATATCTTCTCCAAATTAGGAAACACATTCCACATAGACTGTCAAGGAGTGGGTACCTGGGAGGAAATTTTGCCTGGAATGGATATGCTGTTTTTATTCTCCTTGACACTTGTGAATGGACAGTGGCCATGAAATTTTCCATGTGCCTGGTGTCTGAAAAAATGGTCCTTGCTTATTGGTCAAGTACCCTATGGCATGTATCTTTAATATTCCTTTCTTTTTGTGTGTGTGTGTATTGTGTGTCTGTTATTGACTATGCATATATATGCTTCATGTACGGAACTTTAATATGAATGGTTTTACAATGTGAACATTTTTCCATTTTTGTTATTTCAGAAGCAATCAGTTTGCAATAGTCATGTATTTCCATAACAAAATTTAGAAATGATATTTAAATATACTTGTGCTTATTACTCTCATGTATGTTAATTGTGATAATATAATATTTATGCATTGCAAACACAGCTGAAATAAATATCATTTTACATCTGAAATTATAAATTCTTTTAAAAATATTAATTATAAGTACTAAAATTCTTAGTTAACAAATATGCATATTTTAATATTTGACAGATCCAGTGAAACTGCTAAATAAAACAACTTGTAGAGGATTTTGCTGACATTTTCATGAATTTCCAAGCCTTTTATATAATTAGTTGTAGTATGCTAATCATTAATACACAGAATACTTAATAACAAGTCTATGACAACAGGATCAAAGTATGAGAACTTAGTGCTTTATAGACCATCACTTATTTTGTTTTCCATTCTTCTCTTGTGTCCTTGATCGACTGTATAATTGTTCTATCTCATCTTCAGATTTACAGATGTCAAGGATGGCATCTACAACCTGAGTGGACTCTTTAGCAGCCTGTCATCTTTTGTGCTTGAAATAGTTTTTGCAAGCAGCTCATGCTGTTGGCTATAGGAATTCAACATCAAAGTAGTATAGTTTGTGTCCTTCGAACTATGGGAAGCCTATTACAACCAAGTGTTTAATGTCTCCAGTACCCTAGTCCAGATGCTGGTACACACTCATACCAATTCAACTTGGTCCCTTTTACCTTAATTCTGCTATGCCCAGAACCTGATAATTTGGACAATTTGATGAAGCCTGTAGTTCTTCTTTTCAGTGTAATGACCATTAAGATCAGCTGCATGAAAGACCCATTTTTTGAGATGCAGATATACTGCAACAGGATGGCTGCCTTGGTTTTGTGTGTAAGTAGCCTCTTTACATTTATTTCTGTGAGCTTGAATCACCTGGTAGATCTTTATGGCCAAACTAGTGCGGAATTTCCACATGATTCTCCTGTTAGGAAAGAAGTCTTGATAATCAAACATTTTACAGCTGTTTTCCTAATAGGGCTCCTGATATCCACCAGAAGCCTTTGGTGTGATAAATTTTCTGTCTGAGATTAGCTATTTGAAACTAGAAAGTTGGGCAAATGCCAAGTGTGCTTCCAAAGTGGCCCCTCAAAAAGCCTGAAGTGAGGGTTCCTTGAACAAAATTTCCTATTCCCACACAAAAGTCATGTAGTCATCATCTCATTATAATTAAAAGTTTTGGAAATAAAGCAGCAGCTTGGTTCTCTGGGTGCATGAAAGCTTACTTTCTCCTCTGTCCAACATGGTCTTTTATTCATTTAATTTTTAAGAATTCACTTACTTTACATCCAGATTGTAGCCCCTCCCTTGTCTCCTCAAGGTCCTACACTTCCTCCATGTTTCCCTTTCCCCAACCCTCAGTCCTCAGAAAGGGGGAGCCTTCCTCTCCTACCATCTAACCCCAGCCTATCAAGTCTCATCAGGACTGCTGACATCTTCCTATCTCGCAATTCTTCCATAAGACTCTCTGTGCTCTGCCCCAAAGTTTAGCTGCAAGACTCAGCATCTGCATATATCCCATGCTGGGTGGAGTCTTTCAGAGGATCTGTATGGTAGGCTTCCATCCTCTTCCCTCTCTTCAACTAAAACCAATATATGTTCGATTTGCTCTTCTGAATGAGAATTAAGCATCATCCCTATGGTCCTCATTATTTGGCTTCTTTAGGTCTGTGAATTGTAGTATTGTTATCCTGTATTAAAAGGCTAATATCTATTTATAAGTGAGTATATACCATGCACATCTTTCTGGGTCACTCAGGATGATTATATCTAGTTCTATGCATTTGCCTGCAAATTTCAAATTTTCCTCATTTTAAAAAGCTGAGTAGTATTCCATTGTGTAAATGTACCACAATTTTCCTTATGAATTATTTGCTTGAGAGACATCTCGGTTGTTTCCTGATTCTGGCTCTTACAAATAAACCTGCTATGAACATAGTTGAATAAATGTCCTTGTAAGATGGAACATCTTTTGGTTATATTCCCAGGAGTGGTATAGTTGGGTCTTGAGGTGTCATTATTTCGAGTTTTCTGAGAAAGTGCCAGATTAATTTCCAATGTGATTGTACAAGTTTGCACTCCTCATTCTTGACAGCATGTACTGTTACTTGAGTTTTTGATCTTAGCCATTATGACAGATGTAAGATGGAATGTCAGATTTTAAAAATTAATCTTTTATCCAATCATTTTTCTAAAGGTCTTTGTCATCTGTAGAAGTTATCTGGTAGAATTCTCATGGTCACATATGTATATTACCTTTTCCTCTGTGAATAGCAATACAGTGACTTCTTCCTTTACACTAGAACTCCAAGTAGTATATTGCAAAGATATAGAGAGAGTGAGCAACCTTGTCTTGCCCTTGATTTTAGTGGAATTGCTTTGAGTTTTTCTCCAATTAATTTGATGTTAGGTGTCAGATTGTTGTATATACTTTTTATTATGTTTATTTATGGGCCTTGTATCTATGATCTCTCAAAGTATTTTATCTTGAAAGATATTTGTATTTTGTTAAATGCTTTTTTCTGCATGTAATGAGATGATAATGTGATTTTTTCCAGCTTGTTTATATGGTGGATTATACAGATGGGTTTTAGTGTGTTGAACCATTCCTGCCTCCCTAGGATGAAGCCTGCTCTATCGTGTTGGATGACATATCTGATGTCTTCTTGGATTCAGTTTCAAGTATTTTATTGAGTATATTTGCATCAATGTTCATGAATCAAAATTGTTTGAATTCCTTTTCATTTTGAGTCTTTGTGTGGTTTGTGTATCATGGGGTCTTAGTTCTCAGGTTTGTGTAGTAATTGTCACACAGACTCCATTGGAGAGGGGTGACAGAGCATTATGATGAAAACCAACTCATACCCAGTGTCTGGGATTCTTTAGCAATTTTCTTGGCTTCAAAGAGCTTAGGTAGTCTTGGCTCTGTCATCAGCAGCACAAGATGGATATCTCATTGCTCACTCCATGTGCATTCAGAACCTGCTGCTTCCCTTTGTGTTCATACCCTGTTTTGTTCACTCCACTATACTGGGAGAGTATAGTGAGATCAAATGTGGCTATACCTTTTCTGATAGCATCTCCTCAGATTTCTTCAGGGCTTCTGATTCTACTTCATGATGCCAAGGCTTAGCTTATATCCAAGCCTTCTTTAATTCTTTCCCTTCCACTGCAAATGGATCCACTGCAAAAATGGCCACTTGTGGCCTCTCACAGAGTGAAACCCCAGATGCTCTATACAGTGAGCTCAAAAGAATGACAACCACCAGAGCCTTTCCCACACTCTCATTTCTTGCACTCATCACATTTCCTGTGGACCAGCTGTCCTTTTTGACTTTTCTTTGAGTCATGTATGATCTTTATAAACCTCAAAGCCCACCCTGAGTGATACACCTTTTCCATAAAAGCTATTCCTTCCAGAACACTTCTACAAAATGAAGACAAACCATTCAAACAAATGAGCTAATGGGGCCATTCTCACTTATAGTGCCTCACTTGTCCTTTCCATGGCCACTCTCCTGGATTACCTCTGGATATATTTAATAAGCAATGAGTACTGGCTTTCCCTAGTGAGCTCCAAAGTATCTCACTTCTCTGGGAAATTCCCACACTTCCAGGCATATCTTCTGTCATACTGCTATTATCCTGGAATTTTTCTGGTCAATTTCACAAGAATAGGCTCTTACTTGCTCTCCCCAGAATCCTAGTTCTAGATGTTCATGGGCATGATGACTGTTTTGAAATGACAATCTCATTGCCTCTTAGAACAATCTCCATATGTCTTGGCCTAGATCCTGTCATACATCTCTTGTCCATATTTTCCATGGAGGGTGTTTCCAGAAATAATCATGATTTTAACATCTCCATAATCTCACGTCTAACTCTAGAGTCCCAATATTGCACTGGTTTTCCTGGTGATGGTCAGCACCATTCTTTTCATCTCTATACCCTGTATCGTAACTCTGGATGATTAGTTCCATCACTATATTTCTTTTTTCCATTACATTCTTTTTAAAAACTTATTTATTCATTAATTCATTAATATTACATCTCAATTGTTATCCCATCGCTTCTATCCTAGGCCCACTTCAATATCTAGCTATGCTCACCTATCTCCTTTACTGTTTTCCCTGAATACTCTCCCTAGATGTAAGACCACCTATGCTAACACCACATCCCAAGTCCTACATGTAGATACTCATATTACAGTTGATTTTTGCCTGATGATGCACCAAAGAACCTCATCCACTAACACCATATCCAAGCGAGCCATAGAAGCTCCTGAACTAACTTTCCCTACTGTGTTCTTCCAATACCCACTTCATCAGACCCATGTCCTCATTCCCAGGCTTAGCTCCAGTTGTGCAACATAGTCACTGGGTTTTGTTCATATTCTTCTTAGAATCTGGACAGAACAGAACATGGCCTTCCAAAATTACCCACATCCTCACATGCTTAGCCCCAGTGTCTGAAACTCGTGCACTGGGTTTTCAGCGCTAGTATTCCCAGTATCATTGCCACTTCTGCCAAATCTCTACTGTAAGGCTTACCAAAATTTTGTATTTATTTATCAGGTATAATGTCCAGACTCTATTCTGACAGCATAACTCCTGTACCTGTGGTATTAGTTCTGATATTTCTACATCAGGGCTGCCTTTACCTGGTGAATTCTCCAAGACTCATCCTTATTACTAACCCCTAAACTTCTAGGCCTATGTAATTCCATGCAGCTCATGTACCTACATTCCCTGTTCAGTTTTACAGAATCCATGCATGACTATACTGTTCATGCTCATGGATTATTTATCAAACCCTTGTTTTCTTGATGACTAGTCCCAGAATTTTACCTACAGATATACCCTATATTATACTCCCCATGTTGAGTCACAAAGATCCTACACATGCTTTCCACTGTATTCCTGTAGACAATCCTATTCTGGCTGTCTCTACACATCAAGGCCTGTCTAATTCCATAGTATCAGAGTGTATACATTCTTTATTGAGCTCCACACAACCTTAACTGTCATCACAGTCTGTATTCTATAATGCTAAGATTCTGTCATGCAGGTTCTGGACTGTGATGTTTTTGTTTTTTCTTTAAAAAAAATTCAGGATATATTTTCTGAGTACACTTTCTCCTTCCACATCTGCTTCCAGGTCTTCCCCATCTCCCAAGGCATCCATTCAACTCCATACCTTAATTATTTTTCTCTTTTTAAAACAAACAGAAAATAAAAAGAAAATGGAATATATACAAAACAAAACATATAAACCACAAGAAATACACACACACACACACACACACACACACAGAGAGAAATATATATACACACACAGAGATAAGAAGAGAGACAAGGAGACAGAGACAGAGACAGGGAAAGAGACAGAGACAGAGAGGTAAATCCACAAAAACACAAAAGCAGAAACATAATATTAAAACAAAAGATAAATGCACTAAGCAAAATGAAGCAAAAGTAATTGACAAGACCATTGTTGAGTTGGTCACCCACTGCTGGGCATGGGGCCTACCTTTTAGAGTTCTTTTTATAACAACTTAGACTCCATTGAACAAAGCAACTCTTTCTTTTTCAGCAGCAGTCTCAAGCTTCCCTCATGTGGAGAATCCACAGTTCATTGGATATATCTGAGAAAGGGGTCTTGGTTCTCTGCATGTATTCTTCTTGACTGGAGCCTCAGTTTCTGCAATACCTCCCTGCCTCAATCCATAGGACACTCCCAAATCTTCAATCCCCCCACTCTTACCTGCAACTCTCAGCACACTGCCCAGAGTCCAGCTTCAAGTCCCAATAACTGTCCCTATCCACTGCTGGGCCAAGACATTCATGAGGACATTTATGTTGGGCTAAAGTCCACCTATAACTGGGTAAATATCATGGATGTCTTTTTGGGTCTGGGTAATCTCACTTAGGATGATCATTTCTAGTTCCTTCCATTTCCCTGCAAATTTCAAGATTACCATGTTTTTAATAGCTGAGTAGTATTCTATTGTGTAAGTGTACCATAGTTTCTTTATCCATTCTTCAGTCGAGGGACATCTAGGTTGTTTCTACATTCGGGATATTATGAATAAAGCTGCTAAGAACATAGTTGAGCAAATGTCCTTGCTGTATGGTGGAGCATCTTTCAGGTATATACCTAGGAGTGATTTAGCTGGGTCTTGAGGTAGAACTATTGCTAATTTTCTGAGAAAGTACCAGATTGCTTTCCAAAGTGATTGTACAAGTTTGCACTCTCATCAGCAGTGGAGGAGTGTTTCCTTTTTCTACATCCTTGCCTTCATATGTTGTCACTTGAGTTATTGATCTTTGCCATTCAGATAGGTATAAGATGGAATGTCAAACTCGTTTTGATTTGCATTTCCCTGATGACTAAGGATGTTTAGCATTTCTCTAAGTGTTTTTCAGTCATTCTATATTCCTCTGTTCAGGATTCTCTCTTTAGTTCTGTACCCCATTTTTTAAATTGAATTATTTAGTTTGGCAGTGTTTAATTTCTTGAGGTCTTTGTATATTTTAGATATTAGCCCTCTGTTGGATGTAGGGTGGGTAAAGAGATTTTCCCAATTTGTAGGCTGTTGCTTTGTTCTGTTGACAGTGTCTTTTATCTTACAGAAGCTTTTCAGTTTCATGAGGTCCAATTTATTAATTGTTGATCTTAAAGCCTGATTTGTTGGTGTTCTGTTCAAGAAAATGTCTCCTGTGCCAATGAGTTCTAAGCTCTTTACTACTTTTTCTTCTAACAGATTTAGTGTGTTTGGTTTTATGTTGAGGTCTTCGAGCCATTTGAATGTGAATTTTGTACACAATTTTTAACAAACTGACATACAGTTAGACCAGCCCCATGTTTTTGTAGGTGCTGTCTTTTATCCATTTTATGGTTTTGACTTCTTTGTCCAATATCAAATGGCCATAGATGTGTGGATTTATTTCTGGGTCTTCAAATTGATTTGATTGTTCAACTGGCCTGTTTCTATGCCAGTACCATGCCAGTTGTATTACTAGTGCTCTATAGTACAACTTGAAATCAGGAATGAAGATTCTAATGGAAGATTTTTTTATTGTACAGGATTGTTTGTTATCCCGAGTTTTTGTGTTTTCCATATGAAATTGAGAATTGATCTTTCCAGTTCCATAAAATATTGTGTAGGTATTTTCATAGGGGTTGCATTGAATCTATAGATTGTTTTTGGTAGGATGGCCATTTTTACTATTTTGATTCTCCCAATCCATGAGCATGGGAGGTCTTTCCATTTTCTGATATCTTATTCAATATTCTTCTGCAGAGACTTGAAGTTTTTTTTCATATAAGTCTTTCACTTGGTTGGTTACAGTTACACCAAGATACTTTATATTATTTGTAGCTATAGTAAAGGATATGTTTTCCTTAATATCTGACTTTTTTGGAGTTTATTTTGTATCCTGCCACTTTGCTGAAATTGTTTATCAGCTGTAGGAGTTCCTTGGTAGAATTTTGGAGGTCAATGATGTATACTCTCATATCATCTGATAATAGAGAAACTTTAACTTCTTCCTTTCTTATTTGTATCCTCTTGATCTCCTTTAGCTGTCTTATTGCTCTATCTAGGACATCAAGTACTATATTGAAGAGAATCAGACAGAGTGGACAGCCTTGTTGTGTCCCTGATTTCAGTGGGGGTAGCTTTATGTTTCTCTCCATGTAATTTGATGTTGGCTCTAGGCTTGCTGAATATTGCCTTTATTATGTTTAGGTGTGTGCCTTGTATCCCCAATATCTCTAAGACTTTTAACATGAAAGGGTATTGGATTTTGTCAAATGCTTTTTCAGCATCTAAAGAGATGATCATGTGTTTTTTCCCTTCAGTTTGCTTATACAGGTGATTACATTGATTGGTTTCCATAAATTTAACCATACCTGCATGCCTGGGATGAATAACATATTTTTAAATTGAAAAATAAAATCATTCATATTACATGACAATTGCTATCCCATCCCATGCATCCTCCCATTCTTCCCTCCCTCCCACTTTCACCCCATTTCCCTTCCCTATGACTGTGACTGATGGGGACCTCCTCCAATTGAATATGATGCTAGGGTATCAAGTTTCTTCTTGGTAGTCGGCTATCCTTCTTCCGAGTGCCATCCGGCCTCCCCATCAAGGGGACATGGCCAAATATGGGGCACCAGAGTTCGTGTGAAAGTCAGTACGATGGATGAGATTTTTGATGTGATCTTGTATTCAGTTTGCCAAAATTTTATTGAGTATTTTTGCATCTATGTTCATAAGGGAAATTTGTCTGAAATTCTCTTCTTAGTATTGATTCCTCTGTCTCTATTTTGTGGAATAGCTTGAGGAGTATTGGTATTAGTTCTTCTTTGAATGTCTGGTAGAATTCTGTGCTGAATGCATCTGACCCTGGGCTTTGTTTTGGTTGGGAGATTTTGATGACTGATTCTATTTCCTTAGGGGATATAGGACTATTTAATTTGTCTGCTCTTGGTTCAACTTTGGTAGGTGGAATTTATCAAGCAAATGGTCTATATCATTTAGATTTTCAAATTTTGTGGCATATAAGCTTTTGAGATAAGACCTAATGATTCTTTGGATTTCCTTGGTATCCATTGTTATGTCTCCCTTTTCATTTATGATTTTGTTAATTTGGGTATTATCTCTTTGTCTTTTAGTTTGTTTGGCTAAAGGTTTGTCTATATTGTTGATTTTCTCAAAGAACCAGCTCTTGGTTTTGTTGATTCTTTGAATTATTTTCTTTGTTTCTAATTTATTGATTTCAGCCATGAGTTTGATTATTTCCAGCCATCTACTCTTCTTGGGTATGTTTGCTTCTTTTTTTCTAGGGTTTTCAGGTGTTCCATTAAGTTCCTTGCATGCGATGTCTCTAATTTCTTTATAAAGGCACTTTGTGCTATAAGCAGTCCTCTTAGCACTGCTTTCATTGTGTCCCAAAGGTTTGGATATGTTGTGCCTTCACTTTAATTTAATTCTAGGATGTATTTAATTTCTTTCTTTATTTCATCCTTGACTCAGATATCATTGAGTACAACCTTGTTCAGTTTCCATGTTTCTATAGGCTTTATGTTGATTCTATTGCTGTTGATGTTCAGATTTAGTCCATTATGGTCTGAAAAATACAGGGGATTATTTCAATTTTTTGTATCTGTTGAGACTTGTTTTGTGACCAATTGTGAGGTCAATTTTGGAGACGGTTCTGTGTGGTGCAGAGAAGATATTTTCTTTTCTGTTTGAGTAAAAAGTTCTGTGCATGTTTGTTAGGTCCATTTGATTCCTGACCTCTGTTAGCTTGAATATTTCCTTATTTAGTTTATGCCTTGAAGATCTGTCCATTGGGGTGAGTGGTGTGTTGAAGTCTCCCACTAGTATTGTGTTGTGATTGATATGTGAATTAAATTTTAAAAGTATTTCTGTATCTGACTTTAAAAATGGAAATGTCAACATATACAAGTGAATTACAAGTGAGTTCTATGTTCGTAAAGTCAAACCAAATGTTTCTGCCTAAAAAGTTCAATAATTAATATTCTGTATCTGTTAAAAATTATTTCTTTTATGAATGTGGGTGCCCTATTATTTGGGGCATAGATATTCAGGATAGCAATGTCCTTTTGGTGGGTTTTTCCTTTGATGAAAATGAAGTGTCCTTATCCATTTTTCTTGATCAATCTTAATTGAAACTCTACTTTATCAAGTATTAGAATGGTTACTACAGCTTGCTTCTTGGGTCCATTTAATTGGAAAATCTTTTTCCATCCTTTTACTCTCTATGTTTGTTTCTGAGATGTGTTTCTTGAACGCAGCAAAATGATGCATCTTGTTTCCACATCCATTTTGTTAGCTGTGCCTTTTTACTGAGAAGATGAGGCCATTGATGTTGAGAGTTATTAATGACCAATGATTCTTAGATTATTTTATTGTGGAGTTGGAGGTGATTGTGTGTAGCTGTACCTGTTTTGGTTTTGCTGTTGCTGTTGGTCTACTATGGTTGATCTCATTGTGATGGAGTTTTCCTTCTACTATCTTCTGCAGAGCTGTGTTGTGGTTTAGATAATGTTTAAATTTGGTTTTTTCATGGAATATCTTTTTTCTTTTCTTTTAAAAATTTTTTTTATTAATTTATTCTTGTTACATCTCAATGGTTATCCCATCCCTTGTATCCTACCATTCTTCCCCCCCCCATTTTCCCATTATTCCCCTCCCCTATGACTGTTTCTGAGGGGGATTACCTCCCCCTGTATATGCTCATAGGGTATCTAGTCTCTTCTTGGTAACCTGCTGTCCTTCCTCTGAGTGCCACCAGGTCTCCCGCTCCAGGGGATATGGTCAAATATGCGACACCAGAGTTCATGTGAAAGTCCTACCCCACTCTCCACTCAACTGTGGAGAATGTTCTGTCCATTGGCTAGATCTGGGTAGGGCTTTAAAGTTACTGCCTGTATTGTCCTTGGCTGGTGCCTTAGTTTGAGCGGGACCCCTGGGCCCAAATCTGCCTATCATAATGTTCTTTTTGTAGGTTTCTAGGACCCTCTGGATCCTTCTACTTTGCTATACTTTGCATATACAGGGGGAGGAAATCCCCCTCAGGGACAGTCATAGGGGAGGGGAATAAGAAGAAAATGGGAGTTAGAAGGGAGGTAGAAGTGTTTAAGAACCCTAAATAAAGTAGGTTTAGAAGAATCCAAGCTGATAGGTAGTGCCTAGTCATGGATTAGGCGTAGTGGACAAGTTCTTCTCTAATATACTAGAAGAATTGATGGGTTGACAATGTTGTTTAAGGAGGTTGGCAAAATAGAAGCTACTGATGCTTGATTTTCTCTGCCCTGCTCCCTAAGGGGGTTTTATGGTTTTGTTTTGTAGTCTTCATATATTCCATTTTGAAAAAGAATGGAAGAAAATCTGAAAACTCAGAAGTTTCACTGGATTCCTTCATGTTAGAAAGGAGTACAGAGCAGGCTATATACATAGAGAGTTTGCAGATAGATGTTGAAGTGCTTTGAAAGCAAAATGAGACAGTGGGAGGAGAATGACAGGGTTCATGATTGGTATCTGAAAGTAGGAATATACTGGAGGATAAAAGAGGGATACAAACTAGACTGGAAGGCAGACTGTTGTCCTTCTGTAGGCACTTTCAGTTCCAGAAGCCCAGAGTCCCTCTGTGAGACAAGGGGCCAGGAAGTGCAGGAGTCCATACAGAGACAACTGTCTTCAGCCAAGTGCACCACAAGAGGATTTGCCTGGGGTTACACAGGCAGCTTCAGCTTTTCTGCAATATATGCCTACTAACAATGGTGGTCATGGTTATAACGTGTTGACACAGCAACCAATAGAAATTTTAGATATAAAGTATTATATTTTTCTTTTAATGTATATTTTATTTATTATAATCTATTCACATTACATCCCAATTGTTATCCTCCCTCTTCTTATTCCCACCCTCCCTTCCTCTTCTGCCTATTTCCTTCCCCTAGACCTCTGATGGGGTGCCCTCCTACCCTGTCTGTCAACAGCCTATTAGGTCTCATCAGGATAGCCTGCATCCCCTTCCTCTGTGTACCCAGTATTTCATCTTGTTAAGGGGCAGTGACCAAACCGTGGGCACCAGAGTGCATGTCAACAGTTAAGCAGCATTCCCCCTTTTGTACCCCTATGTGGAGAATAGGCATTCCATTGATTACGTCTGATCAGGAGGTCTTGGTTCTCTGCATGCATTGTCCTTGGCTGGTGCATCAGTTTGTGCAGGCCTCTTTTTGTCCAGATCTGCAGGCTTTGATGGTCTCCTTGCAAAGCTCCTGCTCCCTCCTGGACTTTCTATCCTTCGCACTCTTTCCTACAACCCTCAGGGCTTGGCCAAGAATCCAGCTTAGGGTCCCAGTATATGTCCCATTCACCATTGGCTGGAGTCTCTCAGAAGAAATCTATGCAGAAGAAATCCACTTATATGTGAGTATATGCAAAGCATGTATTTCTGGGTCTGTATTAACTCACTCAGAATGATCATTTCTAGTTCCCTATGTACGCCTGCAAATTTCAATATTTCCTTGTTTTTAATAGCTGAATAGTATCTAGTAGTGTAAATGTACCACAGTTTCTTTATCTATTCTTTGGTTGAGGGACATCTAGGTTCTTTTTAGACTTTGGCAATTAAAAATGAAGCTGCTATGAGCATAACTGAGCAAATATCCTTTTTGTATGTTGGAGCATTATTTGGGTATATGCCCAGGAGTAGTATTGCTGGGTCTTGAGTAGCACAGTTTCCACTTTTCTGAGGAAGTGACAGATTGATTTCAAAAGTGTTTGTACAAGATCGCACTCCCACCAGCAGTGGAGGAGTGTTATCCTTTCTCCACACCCTCTCCAGTACGTGGTGACACTTGAATTTTTGATATTAGCCATTCTGAAGGGTGTAAGATGGAATCTCAGAGTAATTTTGATTTGCATTTCCTGATGACTAGGGACCTTGAGCATTTCTATTCCTCTGTTGAGAATTCTCTGTTTAGCTTTGTATCCCATTTTAAAAACTGGATTATTTGGTTTAGGGTATTTAATTTCTTGAGATCTTTATATATTTTATATATATTAGCCCTTTGTTGTATATAGAGTTAGTGAAGATGTTTTCCCAGTCTGTAGGCTGTCTCTTTGTTCTGTTGTCAGTATGCTTTACCTTACAGAGCTTTTCAGTTTCATGAGGTCCCATTTATTAATTGTTGGTCTTAGAGCTTGACCTATTGGTTTTTTTTTGTTTTTTATTTTATTTTATTTATTTTTTATTAATTTATTCATATTACATCTAAATTGTTATCCCATCCCTTGTTTCCACCCATTCCTCCCTCTGTCCCACTCACCCCTACTCCCTTTCCCTATATCTGTGACTGAGGGAGACGCCCCCCCCATATATGCTCTTAGGGTATCGAGTCTCTTCTTGGTAACTTGCTATCCTTCCTCTGAATGCCACCATGCCTCCCCATCCAGGGGACGTGGTCAGAGATGGGGCACCAGAGTTTGTGTGACCTATTGTTTTATGTTCAGGAAGTTGTCTCCTGTGCCAATGAGTTCTAGGCTCTTCTGCATTTTTCTTCTAACATATTGTATCTGGTTTTATGTTGATGTCTTTATTCCACTTGGTCTTCAGTTTTGTGCAGAATGACAAATATAAATCTATTTGCAGTTTTCTACTTGGAGACATACAGTTGGACCAGCACTATTTGTTGAAGATGCTGTTTTTTTCCCCCATTGAATAGATTTGGACTGTTTGTCAAAATTCAAGTGTCTGTACATGTGTGAGTTTATTTCTGGATCTTTAATTCAATTCCATTGATCAATTGACCTATTTCTATGCCAGTAACATGCTTTTTTCATTACTGTTGCTCTATATTACAACTTGAGATCAGGGATGGATATTCCTCTCAAAGATCTTTTATTGTATAGGATTGTTTTTAACTATTCTGAGTTTTTTGTTTTTCCATATGAAATTGAGAATTGATGTTTCAAGGTCTGTAAAAAATTGTGTAGGTATTTTGATAGGGATTGCATTAAATCTGTAGATTGCTTTTGGTAAGATGGCCATTTTTACACTGTTGATGCTTCTGATCCATAAGCAGGGGGGCTACTGACTTTTTTGAGTTGATTTTGTATTCAGTCACATTACTGAAGGTGTTTTTTCAGATGAAGGAGTTCCTTGGTAGCATATTTGGTGTCACTTATGTATACTATCATATTATCTACAAATAATGATACTTTGACTTCTTCCTTTCTATTTGTATCCTCTTGATCTCCTTTAGTTGTCTCATTGCTCTAGTTAGGATTTTAAGTGCTGTATTGAAGAGATAAGGAGAGAGTGGACAGCTTTGTTGTGTCCCTGACTTCAGTGGAATTGATTTAGGTTTCTCTCCATTTAGTCTGATATTGGCTATAGGTTTGCTCTATATTGCATTTATTATGTTCAGGTAATATGCTTTGTTTCCCTGATCTAAGACTTTTTATTTCTTTATTTTATATATACATTTATATCATTAAAATATATAAAATACATACATACATACATATATACATACATACATACATACATACATACATATATATATATATATATATATATATATATATATAAAATATATAAAATACATACAGCAAGAAGAACCCAGAACAACCAGGAATTATATTCATGTTACATTCATAGTGTTTTGGCTGTTTGTATTTTGCAACCTTGAAGAAAACATTTTCCTATCTTAGCTCATCTAAAATTCTGAATGTAAGTCAATAGGTATCATATCTCATCTCTATCAACTTAAAACATCCACTTAGACCTAGAAACATCTTAATCCCTAAACAACTAAAATTAATTGTGAAACTAAACTATCTGGTCTTCAACCCTACCAGAGACATGAGAAAGAGTAAAATTAATTATCTGAGTAAACAGGAAGTGCACGTTAGCAGCTTCCAAAAAAAAAAAAAAAATGACAGAGACAGTTTGCTGCCTGATCAGTCACCCATAGCTCTCTAAAACTTTAAAGCATCATCTTCATCCTTATGGTCTAGTATATCTGACAGACATATTTGTGAGGCAGGAACTATTGAGAACATGCTTTCTCTGTCTGGGAAGAGATTGGCTATTGACTCTGCCTGCATCCAAGCTTGCCAAGTTTCAGGCAGAGTTCTGTCAGTGGTCGAAACAAGGACCTTTTCCTCAGTGGCTTATTTGCCGTATTTGAAGCTATCTCCATAAGGACGTTTACTGATGCTCATCATCACTGTTGAGGTAGGATGGATGTTGCTAGGAGTTAACCTGTCTTGTTGTCAAAGAATCATTAAAACAGTATAAACCTCTTTAAATGCCATATTCTGTAGTTCTCTGAGGGTTTTGAAGACCTTATCTAACTATTTTACTTTATCTGTCTATAGAACCATACCTATCAGTTACATCTAGGATGTATATTCTTGTGAAATAGATTAGTAATCAAAATGATCATGATTTGATCAAGTGACAATTGACTTGTCTAACTTACTTATCCTAAACAGTCTGCAGTAGGATTTTCGAAGTATTGGAGGTAAACCTTGTGTTCTACTTGAGTGGTATGGGTACAGTACTTCATATTAGAGTAGAAATATATATAATGTGTGTGAAGAATATCTTAAATTTGAAATCTATATCAATGTATCAAAATTAAACTTATTTTGCATCAATATACAAATTTCTATATCAATGAATTAAAAATAACCATTTGAGAACAGTTAAGACCTTAAGTTGTGGAGTCAACACAATAATCTACTTTTTGTCCTATCATCCCTATGTATTTCTATATTCCCCTTTCTTTCTTTTCAGCCCCTATCTCCAAATCTAAAAAAGAAAGATAAAAGAAAAGAGAGAAATCCCTGAGTTCAATCTTGTTTTCTCTTTGGATAAGACAAATAGTAACCTTATGACCAACTGCCAATGAAAACAAACATCTAAAGCCCAAGAAAACAACTAAAAACCTACCCATTCACCCTCTTAAATGAAATGGGGTGTCATTCCCTTAGGGTTTCTTCCAGGGATTTGGGACAAATAATACTTTTGTAGGGGCATGAATACAACTGGGAAAAATGGTTAAACAAGGTAGGAATATCATTTGTGGTTGAGTTTCTAAATTCTGAGAACTACCAGGCTTAATAATAGTCCTGTGTGTGACAGTCTGAAATGCTGTACCAATTGGGACGAGAACCTTTCTTTGAAGTTTTCTTTGGAGTTGTCCTGTTTTGATGGAGTAACAACTGAAGCACTTGGTGCTGGAGCATGAAGGATGTAGAATGACAGTGTCCAGCATGCTGAGAGAAATGAATCCTATCAGGTCTGGTTCAGCTTCAAATACAGTTCTTTTGTTCTGAAAACATATACTTTCTCACAAGCATTATACCATCCTAAATTTATAAGTGTATGAAGTGGACAAGGTAAACCTAGCAATTCAGGCTAGTTCTCTGCTCTTTGCATGAGCAGAAGAAAGACATCTATAAATATTCATTAATGTCCAATAGTGAATGGCATCTAGTCCTATGTCACATGTATTCTGTAACAAATATGAAGCATTGACTATGCATAGACATTCGTGTCTCAGCCTGTCTCAGAGATATTCCCATGTTGTGGGATCAGGAATATAAATTACCTGCTTGTTCTGCAGATTTAAGATTTCTTTACATCCTAATTCTAGTCCCCTACCCCTGGATCCAACCCTCCCTCCCTCATGGCCTCTCCTTCCCTCATCTAGCCCTCAGAAAGGGGCCTAACCTCCCCTAATATTTGATTTCAGCTCATCAAATCTCATCTGTACTACCTGTATCCTTTTCTGCTGTGGCCTGGAAAGTCCACCCAGATGAGGGGAAGTGATCCACATTGAGAGACCAGTGTCCATGTCAGAAGTAGTCCCTACTCCTCATATTGTGGGATCTACAAGGAGACTGTGCTGCCTATGTACTACAATTGAGATGAGTGTCTAGGTCCTCCCCATGCATGGCCCTTGGTTGATGCATCAGTCTCTGCAGGAACCCTCTCCTTTGTCTAAATATTTTAAGACTATATTTTATTTATTCACTTTACCTTCTCTAAGACTTTTAACATGAATGTATGTTGGATTTTGTCATGAATTTTCAGCCTCTAAGGAGGTGGTCATTCGTTTTTTTACCTTTAGTTTGGTTAGATGGTTGATTGCATTCATTGATTTCTGGACATTGAACCACCCTTGCACACCTGGATGAAGCCTACTTGTTCAAGCAGATGAAGTCTTTAGTGTGTTCTTGGATTTGGTTTGCAAGTATTTTATTGAGTATTTTTGTATCAATGTTTATAAGAGAAATTCATCTGAAATTCTCATTTTTTGTTGGGTCATTGTGTGGCTTAAGTATTAAGGTGATTGCGGTTTTATAGAATGAGTTAGTCATGAGCCTTCTGTTTCCATTTAGTGGAATAGTTTGAGGAGTATTGGTATTAATTCTTCATTGAATGTCTGGTAGAATTATATGCTGAATCTATATGGCTCTTTCATTGTGAGACTTTTGATGATGACTGCTTCTCTTTCCTTAGGGAATACAGGATGATTTAATTTGTTTTCCTGATAATAATTTAACTTCTGTAAGTTGAATTTATATGAAAAGTTTTTATATAATTTGGGTTTTCAAAATGTATGTCATATAAGCTTTTAAAGTAAGACCTAATGATTCTTGCAATTTCCTTCATAGCTGTTATATCCTCCTTTTCATTTCTGATTTTGTTGATTTGAATACTCTCCTTTTGCCTTTTAGTTAGTTTGGTTAAGGGTTAGTCTATCTTGTTGAATTTCTCAAAGTTCCATTGATGTTTGAATTGTTTTCTTTGTTTCTATTTTATTTACTTCAACCCTGAATTTGATTATGTCCAGCCATCTACTCCTCTTGGTTATGTTTCTTCTTTTTTCCCTAGGATTTTCAAGTGATTCATTAAGTTGATTGTATGTGATGTCTCCAATTCCTTTATGAAGGTACTTTGTGCTCTCCTCTTAGCAATGCTTTCGTTGTGTCCCAAAGGTTTGGATATGTTGTGCCTGCATTTTCATGGAAGCTTAGAAAGTCTTTAATTTCTTTATTTCATACCTGGCCAAATTTTCACTGAGTATCTCATTGATCAGTGTCTATGTGTTTGTAGGCATTTTGTTAATTCTACTGTTGTTGAAGTTGAGCTTTAGACCAAAGTGGTCTTATAAAAAGCAAGGGATTATTTATTTTTTTTGTCTTTTTTTTTATTAATTTATTCTTGTTACATCTCAATGGTTATCCCATCCCCTGTATCCTCCCATTCTTCCCTCCCTCCCATTTTCCCCTTATTCCCCTCCCCTATGACTGTTCCTGAGGGGGATTACCTCCTCCTGTATATGCTCATAGGGTATCAAGTCTCTTCTTGGTAACCTGCTGTCCTTCCTCTGAGTGCCTCCAGGTTTCCCCCTCCAGGGGACATGGTCAAATGTGAGGCACCCGTTCAATTTAAAACTTCTATCTAGACTTAAAAACATCTTAACATCTAAACAACTAAGCTTAATTGTACAACTAAACTCTCTCATCTTTAACCCCATCAGAGACTTGAGGAGGAGTAAAATTAATTATCTGGGTAGAAAGGAAGTGCAGTTAGGCATCTTCCAAAATTAGAAAAATGACAGGGATAATTTGCTTCCTGAACAGTCACCTAAAACTCTCTATAACCTTGGAGCATCATCTTCAGCTGTTTGGTCCATTATATCTGTCAGACATATTTGTGAAGTGGGAACTATTGAGGACTTGCATAACCTGTCTTAGCAGAGCTTGTCTGTCAACTCTGCCTGCATCCAAGCTTGCCAATTTTTAGGCAGAATTCTGTCTGTGGCATAAAAAAGGACATTTTCCCCAGTGGCTGGTTTGCCACATTTGAAGCCATTCCCATGAGGAGGTTCATTGATGCTCATGATCTTCTTTGAGGTAGGCTGGCTTTTGCCTTGTGTTAACATGTCTTGTTGTCATAGAATCTTTAAACCAAAAGAAACATCTTTAAATGCCATACTCCATAGGCCTCTAAGGTTTTGTAAGACCTTATCTATTTTACTTTCTCTCTATATAGAATCATATTTACCTGTTAAACCTAGGATGTATATTCTTGTGATAGAAATAGACTAGTAGGGATTCCAAGATGGCGCTAACCAATAAGCCACATATCTGATCTACTCTGAGGAGACCAGAGACATAAGAGGAGCAACAGATTGCTGTACTTTGAGAACTGTAGGTGAGTGGGGCCCCAAAGGCCGCAGACCAAACAGGGGGCCTACCCCCTGGGACAAGCAACATCCCGTAGGTACTAAACACACTCCCCAAACTCCACATGCAAACTTAAGCCTGTATATAAAGCACAGTCTCACTGTTTGGGGAGGGGATTTTTCTGGAGTCCCCAGACAAAGGAGTCTCAGTGAAGAGGGTGAATCTGCCCTAGGTCCTCCTTCCGCACCATCCCAAACTGCGGAGGATACCCGCCTAGGCGGAGTAGAAACACAGGCGGTGGGACCAAACAGAGACAGCTAAAGCGGGACTGCAGCTCGCTGGCTTTCCGGGGCCCAACCTAACACCGATCATAGCAGACTGAGCCTGCAAACAGAGGCAGTGAGAAAGCAGCTTGGACTGCTTCCACAGACCTATCGGGAGATGTGGGTTGTGCCTACAGCGATAGCTGAACATCATAGCCCTGCGGGAAGACCGGGTTCTGCTGGCTTCCACCAGAGCTCCGCAACCCTATTGTTCCTACCCAGCTGCAAGGCACTGGCCCTGCACTCGCCGAACAAAGGAACCTAGCCAGGGCTCCTGGCCCTGAGCAAGACAGGCACTCCCACATTATAGGGAGACAAGACGTGGGTGGGTCATGTTTGCAGTGTCTATTTGCTGACCTAGAGTGTTAGAGGAGTGCCATAGCCCGGCGCGAAGATCTGGTTCCGCGGGCGACTGCCAGAGCTCTGCAACCCTAAGCTCCCTAACTTCCCAGCTACAAGACTCTCTCCCTGCAGTCCCTGAATGAGAGAGCCTAGCTGAGGCTCCTGGCCCCAACAAGGCAGGTACTCTCACATTATCAGGAGATGAACCGTGGGTCTTGTTCGCAGTGTCTAATTGCTGACCAAGAGCGACCTTGGTCCCTCCAGGCATATAGTTCTGGGACAGGTTGGACACCACTACAGGGTATAAAGACAGAGCTAAAAGACAGCTACACCCCCCCCAGATGATCTAAACTACCTGGGGTGTGGACTACAAAGCCACAGGAAGGACAGGCAGCTGGGATCAACTTACATAACCAGAACGTATGTGTGCGGACCTTATTCTAGGTCTCAAAACTGCTGTTCTGAATTACAGCAGTAAAGTCCAAACAGATATCTACTCTGGCTGACTCAGCCTGGAGCCAAAGGTGCAGAGGAAAATCACCAGGAGTGAAACCGGATCACCTACCTGTTTCACGGATATACACCCTGATCCCCACAGGCAAGAGCACCTGACCTATAATCAGTCATCAATTAACCACTCTCAACCAGTGAAGATCACTACAAAATACCTTCCAACATCAGAGCCATCAAAATGACAAGAGGACAGCGAAAGAACACTAACAAAAACCAAAACAATTTGGCATCTCTGGATCCCAAAAATCACAATGAAAACAATCTAGAGAACCTAACAGCAATGGATAGGCAAGAAAATGACCTCAAGTCCTTAGTAAAGAAGATGATAATGGAAGAAACAAATAAAATCTGTAAACAAATGCAGGAGGAGGCAAACAAGAGGGCTGAAGAGTTAAAAGAGTCATATAAAGAGGCACTTGAAGAATTTCAGAAAAATATAAATAACCAGATGATGGAAATCATTAAAACAGTACAAGACATGAAGATAAAAATGGAAGCTATGATGCAGGAACACACAGAGGAAAACATGATCAAGAGGCATCAAAGAAGAAAGCAAGCATCTCAGAGGTGGCCTTATCTAACAGATTGCAAGAAATGGAAGAACGAATATCAGGACTTGAAGATACAATCACAGAACTGGAAACAACCATTCAGGGAAATGCTAAATCTGAAAAGTTCCTAACACAGACCATTCAAGAACTAAAAGACAACATGAAAAGATGAAACTTGAGAATAATAGGGATAGAGGAAAGAGTAGATAGCCGACTCCACAGCCCAGAACACATCTTTAATCAAATAATGGAGGAAAAATTTCCCAATTTGAAGAAAGAGATGCATACGAGCATACAAGAGGCCTACAGAACACCAAATACAATAGACCTGAAATGAAAATCTTCCCACCATATAATAATAACAACACAAAATATACAGAACAAGGAAAAAATATTGAAAGCGGCAAGAGAAAAAGGCCGAGTAACATACGAAGGCAAACCTATCAGAATTACTCCTTATTTCTCAGCAGAGACCATGAAAGCCAGAAGGGCCTGGACAGAGGTTCTGCAAACCATAAGAGAATACAGATACCAGGCAAGACTACTATATCCAGCAAAATTATCAATAACCATTGACGGAGAAGACAAGTTATTTCATGACAAAAACAAGTTCAAACAGTACCTAGCCACAAATCCGGCTTTACAGAAGCTATTAGAAGAAAAACTCCACCCCAACTGGTTAAACTACAACCAAAACTACATAGGAAATAGGTAACTATACCATTGCAAAATCACAACCTCACAAAAATCTCGACTGTTACAAATACCAAAAATGAAGGGACTTACCAATCACTGGTCATTAATATCTCTCAACGTCAATGGTCTCAATTCTCCAATAAAAAGACACAGACTAACGGAGTGGATGCATAAACATGACCCAACATTCTTCTGCATTCAAGAAACACACCTCAACCACAAGGACAGACATTGCCTCAGAGTAAAAGGTTGGGGAAAAAATATTCCAAGCAAATGGTCACAAGAAACAAGCTGGGGTAGCCATTCTAACATCTAATAAAATAGACTTTCAACCCAAATTAATTAAACGAGATGAGGATGGACACTTTGTACTCGTCAAAGGTAAAGTCAACCAAGAAGACATCACAATTTTGAACATCTATGCTCCTAATACAAGGGCTCCCACATTTGTAAAAGAGTTATTAACAAAGCTTGCCCCACTCATCGATACCCACACATTAACAGTGGGAGACTTCAACACCCCTCTTTCACTCAATGATAGGACTTTGATTCAAAAACTAAGCAGGGAAATAACCTCATTAACCAATGTCATAAATCAAATGGATCTAACAGATATCTACAGAACTTTCCACCCAAATGCAAAGGATTATACCTTTTTCTCAGCACCCCATGGAACATTCTCTAAAATTGATCACATAGTTGGTCATGAAGCAAACCTCAATAGATACAAGAAGATTGAAATAATACCTTGTATCTTATCAGATCACCATGGTCTAAGGCTGGACTTCAACAACAACAGAAATAACAAAAAGCATACTCACATGTGGAAACTAAACAACTTTCTACTTAATGACACATGGGTCATGAAAGAAATAAGGGAAGAAAGAAAAGACTTCCTGAAATTCAATGAAAATGATGGAACAACATACCCAAATTTGTGGGACACATTGAAAGCAGTGCTAAGAGGAAAATTCATAGCATTAAGTGCCTTCAAAAAGAAAAAGGAATCATCCCACATAAACAACCTAACAACACATCTGGAAACTTTAGAAAAAAAAAGAACCAGAAACACCCAAGAGGAGTAGAAGCCTAGAAATAACAAACTCAGGGCTGAAATCAATAAATTAGAAACAAAGAGAACAATCCAAAGAATCAACAAAACCAAGAGCTGGTTCTTTGAGAAAATTAACAAGATAGACAAACCGTTAGCCAATCTAACAAAAAGACAGAGAAACAATATCCAAATTAACAAAATCAGAAATGAAAAGGGAGACATGACAACAGACACCGAAGAAATACAAAGAATTGTAAGAACCTACTTTAAATGCATTTATGCCACAAAATTTGAAAATTTAAGGGAAATGGACAATTTCCTCAACTGATTCCATTTGCCAAAATTGAACCAAGACCAGATAAACAAATTAAATAGCCCTATTTCGCCTATAGGAATAGAAACACCCATTGATAGTCTCCCAACCAAAAAAAGCCCAGGGCCAGATGGTTTCAGTGCAGAATTCTACCAGTCCTTCAAAGAGGAGCTAATACCGATACTATTCAAGCTATTCCAAAATATAGAAATGGACGGAATACTACGAAATTCCTTCTATGAGGCCACAGTCACATTGATACCTAAACCTCACAAAACCCAACAAAAAAAGAGAATTTCAGGCCAATTTTTCTTATGAACATTGATGCAAAAATACTCAACAAAATACTCACAAAGCGAATACAACAGGATATCAAAGACATCATTCACCATGACCAGGTAGGATTCATTCCAGTCATGCAGGGATGGTTTAACATATGGAAATTCATCAATGTAATTCATCATATAAACAAACTGAAAGAGAAAAACCACATGATCATCTCTTTAGATGCAGAAAAAGCATTTGACAAAATCCAACACCCATTTATGTTTAAAGTTCTGGAGAGATCGGGAATACAAGGCACTTATCTAAACATAATAAAGGCTATATACAGCAAACCAACAGCCAACATTAAATTAAATGGAGAGATACTCAAGGAAATCCCTTTAAAATCGGGAACCAGACAAGGCTGCCCCCTGTCCTCCTCATATGTCTTCAATAGATTTCTTAAAGTTCTAGCCAGAGCAATAAGGCACCAAAAGGAGATAAAGGGGATCTAAATGGGAAAGGAAGAAGTCAAATTATCCCTACTTGCAGATGATATGATAGTGTATATAAGTGACCCACAAAATTCCACCAGAGAACTCCTGCAGCTGATAAACACCTTCAGCAAGTTGGCAGGATACAAAATAAACTCAAAAATCAGTAGCTTTCCTGTATATGAATGACAAACAGGCAGAGGAAGAAATTAGAAAAACTACTCCCTTCACAATAGCCACAAACAATATAAAATATCTAGGAGTAACTCTAACCAAGCAAGTGAAGGACTTATTCGAAAAAAACTTCAAACCTCTGAAGAAAGAGATTGAAGATGACATGAGAAGATGGAGGGATTTACCTTGTTCATGGATCAGGAGAATCAACATAGTAAAAATGGCCATCTTACCAAAACCAATTTACAGATTCAACGTAATCCTTATCAAAATACCGACAAAATATTTTGAAGATATTGAAAGATCAATTCTCAAATTCATATGGAGAAATAGAAAACCCAGAATAGCAAAAACAATCCTATACAACAAAAGATCCTCCGGAGCAATCTCCATACCTGATCTCAAGTTGTACTACAGAGCAACAGTAATAAAAACAGCATGGTACTGGCAAAGCAATAGGCCGGTGGATCAATGGAATCGAACTGAAGACCCAGAGATGAATCCACACACATTTGTTCACTTCATTTTTGACAAAGAAGCCAAATCTATTCAATGGAACATGATAGCATCTTCAACAAATGGTGCTGGTCTAACTGGATGTCTACATGTAGAAAAATGCAATTAGACCCTTATTTGTCACCATGCACAAAAACTCAAGTCCAAGTGTATTAAAGACCTCAACTTAAAACCAGAGACATTAATTCAGTTAGAGGAAAAAGTGGGGAAGAGCCTGGGACACATAGGCACAGGAAACAACTTCTTGAACAGTACACCAACAGCCCAGGCCTTAATGCCAACAATTAATAAATGGGACCTCATGAGGCTAGGAAGCTTCTATAAGGCAGGAGACACTGTAAAAAGAACAAAACAACAGCCTACAGAATGGGAAAAGATCGTCACCAACCCTTCATCTGACAAAGATTTAATATCCAAAATATATAAAGAACTCAAGAAATTAAACACCACAAAACCAAACAACCCAATTGCGAAATGGGGCTTGGAACTTAACAGAGAATTCCCAGCAGAGGAATATCAAATGGCCGAGAAACACTTAAAGAAATGCTCGTCTTCATTAGTCATCAGAGAAATGCAAATCAAAACGACACTGAGATTCCATCTTACACCTATCAGAATGGCTAAGATCAAAATCTCAAATGACACCACGTGTTGGTGAGGATGTGGAGAGTGAGGAACACTCCTTCATTGCTGGTGGGAATGCAAACTAGTACAACCACTTTGGAAAGCTATCTGGCGCTTTCTCAGAAAAATGGGAATAGGGCTCCCTCAAGACCCAGCCATCCCACTCCTTGGAATATACCCAGAAAATGCCCTATCACACAACAGGGACATGTGCTCAACCATGTTCATAGCTGCTCTATACATAATAGCCAGAACATGGAAACAGCCTAAGTGTCCCTCGGTAGAAGAATGGACTAAGAAACTGTGGTATATTTACACGATGGAATACTACTCAGCTATTAAAAACGAGGAATTGCCGAAATTTGTGGACAAATGGATTGATGTAGAAATTATCATAATGAGTGAGTTCACCCAGAAGCAAAAAGAGACAAACGGTATATACTAACTTATATCAAAACACTAGTCCAAGGGATACCTACCATGAAAAACTTTACTTACCAAGAAAGTGGGTCAGAGGAGAGGACATCCTATTGAGACATTAGGTGAGAGTAGCATGGAAGAATAAGGATATAGTAGGACCCACAGGGTCCTGGAAACCTACAAGAAGAACTTTATGACAGGCAGATCTGGGTCCTGGGGTCCTCCTCAAACTAAGGCACCAGCCAAGGAGAATATAGGCATTAAACTCGAACCCCTACCAAGACCTAGCCGACGATCATGATATTCTCCACCGTTGAGTGGAGAGTGAGATTTGACTCTCACACAAACTCTGGTGCCCCTTTTCTGACCACATCCCCTGGATGGGGAGGCCTGGTGGCACTCAGAGGAAGGATAGCAAGTTACCAAGAAGAGACTCGATATTCTAAGAGCATATATAGGAGGAGGAGGTCTCCCTCAATCACAGACATAGGGGAGGGGAGAAGAGGGGAAGTGGGAGGGAGGGAAAAATGGGAGGAAACAGAGGAAGGGCTAACAATCAAGATGTAATGTGAATAAAATAATAAAATGAAAAAAAAATAAATAAATAGCATAAAAAAAAGAAATAGACTAGTAATTGATATAACTATGATTTGGTCAACTAACAATTAATTTGTATTGCTTAATTATCTTTAGTAGCCTGCACTATAACTTACAAAACATTTGGAGTAAGCCTTGTATTCATATTAGAGTAGAAATATATATACACTTTGTGAAGAATAATTTTAAATTTGAATTCTATACTAATGTATCAAAATTAAACATTTTTCATCAATATACAAATTTCTATACCAGTGAATGTTAAAAATAACATTCAATAATCTACTTTTTGTCCTATCATCTCTACATATTTCTATAGCCTCTCCTTTCTTTTCAACCCCTATCTACAAACCTAAGAAAGAAAAATGAGGCACCCCTGAGTCCATCCTTGTTTTCTCTCTGAATAAAACTATTAATAACTTGTAACCAACATCCAATGAAAGTAAACTTCTATAGCCCAAGAAAGCTAGAATTTCAGGTACTATATTGAAGAGGTATGGGTAGAGTGGACAGCCTTTTCTTGTCCCTGATTTCAGTGGAATTGATTTATGTTTCTCTTGATTTAGTTTGAAATTGACTATAGGTTTACTGTATATTCCCTTTATGATATTGAGACATGTGCCTTGTATTTGTATTCTTTTCAAGACTTTAAACAAGGATAGTTGTTGAATCTTATCAAATGCTTTTATAAATCTAAAGAGATGATCATGTGTTTTTTGATGTATGCAGAGCTTTTCACTCAAACACAAAAGTATTCACTCCTCAGCACCTCACGGAACCTTCTCCAAATACAACCATATACTTGCTCACAAAATAAACTTCAACAGATACAAAAACATCTAAATAGTCCCTTGAATCTTATAAGACCTCAATGGTTTAAAGCTGGAACTCAACAACAGAAAGAACAGAAAGCCTAAAAACTCATGCAAACTAAACAACTCCTAGCTCAATGCTATTTGGTCAAGAGCAAAATAAAAAAGAAATTAAAAGTTTCCTAGAATTCAATGAAACTGAAGGCCACAACATACCCAAACTTATGGAACAAACTGAAAGCATGCTAAGAGGAAAGTTCATAGCTCTAAGTGCCTTTATAAGGAAATTAGAAAAAACTCATACTAGCAACTTAATAGCATACCTGAAAGCTCTAGAATAAAAAGAAAAAGACACATGAAAGAGGAATAGGCAGCTGGGATTCATGAAACTCATGGCTGAAATCAATAAAGTAGGAAAAAGAGAACAATTCAAAGAATCAACAAAACTAAAAAGTGATTTTCTTTGAGTTCAGCAGCCTCAGGAGGCAAGGCCAGAAGTAGCAGGCAGGCATGTTTTTTAAGGATTGAAGGTGAAGAAGTTGATGTAGGAAGAAGATATGTCTGCCACCTGCTGGACTTAGAGAACTGGTGGCCCAAGATGAGGGGGTTGGGACAGTCCTTCTGACTGCCAGGAATGTCAGTGGGCCAGTTGGGGCTGATTTGCCCTGTAGCACAGTCCAGGCTGAGTCATATCTGTCTTCATTGAGTCTTCTTGGAGGCCTTGGGGTCACTGATAGAAGCTGAGAGTCTCTGTCACATTAAGCTTTTTAATTAAGCATTTAAATGTACTTCTTCTACAGTTTTTCTGACATGTTTGAGGACCATCATATAAAAATGTAGCTGATCTAAATAAAAGTTTGCTCCAGTTGAAGGGGATGGGGCAGTCTTTAGGAATGCCAGAAGTGTATAGGTTTTCCTTGGAGGGGCAGGGTTGGAGAGGGAGTGAAAGTTAGTGGGCTATGTAGGGAAGAGGTAGGGGTGAGAGCTTGTTTTCCTTAAAAAACTGGACAGATGCAGTTTGGAAAAAATTTCAGGCAGACACCCAGTGGCAATCCTGTTTCCAAACCTTTGTCAAATCACAAGACTATGGGAGAGGTGTCCCAATTTGATATCCTGTGATTGCTTAAGTTTGGTGAGATAAATCCATGAACAGATGTCTCTGGAATGTATGATTACCTTGAAACAAAGGTCTGGCTTTGTTCAGGAGGACTCGTCTTCCTATGGCCAAGTCTTCACAGCACTGAGTCCAGGAGAGTCCTGGATACCACAAATTGGATCCTGAGTACCTCTAGGCAGCAGCTGAGTTGAGCAAACTAGCCTGAGGCAGAGAGGGATGTAAGAGAGAATCCATGGCCAAATAGCCCTGAGTCGCCTGGCTGGGTACTCAACTTCTCCTAGATTTAAAGGTTGCTAATTGGCAATGAAAGTATATTATAAATGCAGGTCTATGAGAAGTGGCACAGTAGGTGGAAGGAAAGGGGAAATACATGCTGGGCATGGGGGAGGGACAGAGGAGAGAGGGTAGGGTGGTGTGAGAAGAAGGAAGAGAGAGAGCTAGAGAGACCCTGGAACCAAAATGCCTGGTTCATATAATAAATCTCTGTGAGAAGGGAAGTGCCACCCTTAGGTAGCAGGCAGGCCATGCCACTCGTGCCCTGTAGCAGGACCTAACAATTTTTAATATGCTAATCTGATCAATCATGAGCATAAGAGGTCTTTCCAACTTCCAATGTCTTCTTCAATGTTCTACAAGATTTACTATACTAGTCTTTCACTTGCTTGCTTAGAGTTGTATAGATATAATGTTTGGCTATTATGAATGGTACCATAGTACTGACTTTATTCTCTATCAGTTTCGTATTTCTACAGAGAGACTACTGATTTTTGTATGCTAATGTTGTACCCTGTTCCTTTCCTGAAAGTATTTATCACCTACAGAAGTTTTTAGGTGTGGATTTTAGAATTTTTTTGTATAACATCATATTATCTTCAAATAAATATTCATTGCCTACTTTCTTTTTTTTTTTTGGATCACTTGATCTCTGTCAGTTGACTGATTGCTTTAGCTAATACGTAAAGGACTATATTGTAGAGGCTTGGAGAAATAAAAAGTTATTGTCCTCATCTTAATTTTTTCTTTTTTTTATTAATTTATTCTTGTTACATCTCAATGTTTATCCCATCCCTTGTATCCTCCCATTCCTCCCCCCCTCCATTTTCCCATTATTCCCCTCCCCTATGACTGTTCCTGAGTGGGATTACCTCCCCCTATATATTCTCATAGGGTATCAAGTCTCTTCTTGGCTACCTGCTGTCCTTCCTCTAGTGCCACCAGGTCTCCCCCTCCAGGGGACATGGTCAAATGTGAGAAAGTCATATCACATTCTCCACTCAACTGTGGAGAATATTCTGACCATTGGCTAGATCTGGGAAGGGGTTTAAAGTTTACCTCCTGTATTGTCCTTGGCTGGTGCCTTAGTTTGAGCGGGACCCCTGGGCCCAAATCTGCCTATCATATTGTTCTACTTGTAGGTTTCTAGGACCCTCTGGATCTTTTTATTTTGCTGTTCTCCCATGCGTCTCTCATTTAGAGTCCCAATAGGATGCCTTCCCCTCTGTTCCAGTTTCCTGGTAAGTGAAGGCTTTCGTAGGACATGCCCCTTGGCCTAGTATGCAGATATAAGTGAGTATATACCATTTGATTCTTTCTGCTTCTGGGTTAACTCACTCATTATGATCATTTCTAGCTCAATCCATTTATCCACAAATTTTGGGAATTCCTTGTTTTTAATAGCTGAGTAGTATTCCATAGTGTATATGTACCACAGTTTCTTTATCCACTCTTCTACTGAGGGACACTTAGGCTGTTTCTATGTTCTGGCTATTATGAATAAGGCTGCTATGAACATGGTTGAGCAAAGTTTCTTGTTGTGTGCTGGAGCAACTTCTGGGTATATTCCAAGGAGTAGAATAGCTGGGTCTTGAGGAAGCCCTATTCCCATTTTTCTGAGATAGCACCAGATAGATTTCCAAAGTGGCTGTACTAGTTTGCATTCCCACCAGCAATGAAGGAGTGTTCCTCTCTCCCCACATCCTCGCAAGCATGCGGTATCGCTTGAGTTTTTGATCTTAGCCATTCTGATGGGTGTAAGATGGAATCTCAGAGTTGTTACAGAGTGTTTAGTAAACAATTCTGCCACTATGCTTGTAGCAATCTTTGTCTATATATTATTTTTAGCTCTTTGTGTGTTTTGGATATTGGGATAATAATGGCATGGTAAAAAGAATTAAAATATGTTTCTTCAAGTTCTATTTTATGGAAAATTTGTAGAAAATTGGCATTAACTTTTCTTTATTACACAAGTAGAAAACTTCACTTAAAATGCCAGTTTATTCTACTTATAAGAATTTTAATTACTGATTTTATTTCACAAGAGATTATGATTCTGTTTAAATTACTTGATATTATCTCAACTTATTAGATGGAATATATTAAGAAAACCATCCTATTTTATGTTTTCAAGCTTGAAAGTACAAATTTTAGGACTATATTTCAGTGACCTGACTGGTATTTACACCAGTATAGGTGGCAGAAATGTCCAGCAACATTTTCATTGCATACAGGGTGTACGTCAAGAGATGTAACCAGTATACAACACTGGTAAAGTGGACTGGGACCAGATATTAAATAGTTCACATGCTTATGGAAACCCTACTTCTAATAATCTGATATAAAATTGTTGAGACAAAAATGACTCTTAAAAATTTTATTACACTATAGATTACTGGGTCAATTAACCCACCTCATAAAACTTTTTCTTGCAGTAGATGATAATTAACAATGAGACACACAACTTGACAATGTGCATAGTATGAGAGACTTTGAAGGATTTGGTCCTAAATGACATGTACTCATCAAGACCCTCTCCTTGACTCATAGAGATTATGACAACATACACGCAGGGTCAAAACAGACAATATGTCAGTACTGTAAACAGGTATTGAACACAATGAATTACTACTAAACAGGACACTGTTTGCATTTGATACCTTCAGGGGAAAAAGTTATTTTTTTCAAATGGAGACTCATTTGGGATTATCCACTATATTCTAGAGCATGCTGAAGAGAAGAGTAGCTGGGGAAAAAAAGACACCATAAGACTTTATTCCCTAGAATCTTTGTTTTGTGTTGTTTTGTTTTTTCACTTTGTCCTTTTAGAATTTAGTAGGTTTTAAGATTTATATTTTTATGGTTTCAGGGTCCTGAGTGCATATGCAAATTGGGAAAAGTTGGAGTGATGTTTTTATACACTGTGTAAAGATTATTCTTGTATTATTTAAGCAATGATTTCTGTACCCAGAGATCTGATGACAGGCCAAATTTTTGCATTATTATTATGAAGCATCCCCTTTCTTAGTAATCTGTAAACGTTGTTCTCAATCACATTCTAATAAAGAACTGGAGAGCCAATTTCTGGGCAGGAGAAAATAAGGCAGGACTTCTGAGCTGAAGGATAGGGTCTCAGGTGGAGAACTGAGGGAAAGAGGGCCTTTGAAACATAGATGAAATATAACTAGTCAGGTCAAGATTAAGATGGCAGGTAATGGGCCACCTGGCTTGGAAGTAGGCCAGACCAGTATTATTCGGTTAGAAGAGCTGAGTAATTCCCTAACTATAGTGCCTGAAGCTTTTAATAGTTATAATGATCTATTAAAGAGCTAGGTGGGGCATAGAAAAAATCTTGTATTTTAGGAGGAAAGATCTCAGAAACTATAACAAAGGGGAAAGCCATAATCTACTTATACTGGTTGAAGAATCCTTCTAAATTAAAATATAAAATAAATTAATTATTGCCTTAAACTTTCTCACATATGAGAAGGGTATTAGGTACTCTTGTCCTTTAAGACTACATCATGTCTTAGCTCAGGCTCTTTGCTCATAATGTGCCATTTATCTCTGGTGGCCATGGAAACAGAAGATTATTTAAAGCCACTCCCTTACACATGACAGTCACTAACATTTGGGCTTCATAGAAGAGATAAAAAGGCAAGTACTTTATATTAACTATGTAGTTTTATCAAGAACTTTCCATTTCACAAGACAAAGAAGGCCAAAGAATCCACTGACATAGATTCAGCTATTTGTTGACATCATTTCCATTTGAACAAATCCTGCTGGGTACCTTAAATGCAGGACATGTTTGTTTCTCCATGATGGCTGGGAAGCCTGTACTTACACTTATAACTGTGTACTTTCTTGCAGTTGAGTATGTGAATTAGACTGTATGTTCTCCTTCCATATGATGGGGGATATGCCTGTGTAGATCACATTCAGAGGTCACGAACACCAGGTGGGTCAATCCCACTAACGTGTATAAATGAGTCTCCAATAAAGCAAAGCATAGGAGGGGAATGGAACTTGTGAATGAGACAAGAATTGGTTAGGTAGACACTGTTCTAAACTGAAATACCTGCCTAATGGATCTTCTTTTACTGAAGGTAGTTTTCCTTTTCTGTGACTCCCTTCCGTGTCAACATTTCCTACTACTTTGGTGAAATTTATGATCTTGGCATCTTTCAAATGGATCATCTCTCTGATATGCAAAGGTAAACAAATTAAAATAAATTAGATGGAGGTTTTTAAATATGGTCTTTATTCAATACATGCATCTACTTTTTGGGATTCATACATAGGCAGAAACCAGATCCTACCAGGCTATCTCAGTTTTCTGGCTTAACACCATTCTCCATTCTGTTTTAAGTTACATTTCAAAACCCACTGCTCCTGTAGTCTATGGCCTCAGATATGCCTCAGCAAAGAAGACAGTGTGTGAGCAGGATATTAAATCAGACCACCATCAATTGAAACCCCATCTTGTTGATGTAACTTTACAAGGACTACAGCTAATATTTTCTCAAAATTAGAAAGTATATTACACATAGGATGTCAAGGAGTAGGTAGCTGAAAGATAATTTTTTTCTGGCAATGATCTCCTGTGTTTAGGCCCTTCAATATTTCTAAGTGTGCAGTGGAAATGAAAATTTCAAGTGCTTGTGACTATAAAATTTGCCTCCTTGCTTACTTCTAAAGAAATCGACAACATGTGTTTTTTATGTTTCTATCTCATTGTGTCATTGTGAGTCTCTCTCTCTCCCTCTCCCTCCCTCTACCTCCCTCTCTCTCTCTCTCTCGCCTCCCTCCTCCCTGTATGCGTGTGAGTGACTGCATTTTTACTTATAAAAGAATAAAAATAGTTTGTGTATGGAATTTTGATTTAATTGGTTACAGCGTATAGACCATTTCTCATTTTGCTTGTTCTTTCAGACATCAGTTTGCAGTAGTCATACTCTTCTACCTATGACTCTTAGTTAAGTTATTTATGATAATATAATATTTATGCATTGCAAACACAGCTGAAGTTAATATCACTTTACAGATGATATTACATGTTTTTTAGAAATATTAATTCCAAGTACTAGAATTCTTAGTTAACAAATACACACATTGCAACACTTGGCAGATACAGGAAGATTGTTAAGTAGAACAACTTGCAGAAGGTATTGCTGAAATTGTCATAGATTTCTAGGTCTCAAATATTGTAGCACATTAAACATTAACATGTAAAATATTTAATAACAAGTATGTGACAACAGGGTCAAAGTATGAGGTCTTAGTGCTCTACAGACTGTGAGGTATTTTGTTTCTCCATCTTTCTTGGGTCCTGGTTGACTGTATAATTGTTCTATCTCATCTTCAGATTTACATATGCAAGGGAGTGCATCTACAAACTGAGTGGGCTGCTTAGCAGCCTAACGGCTTTCTTGCTTGAAATAGTCCTTGCATGCAGCTCATGCTGGCGCCTGTGGGAATTCAACAGCACAGTAGTTCCGTTTGTGTCCTTTGGGCTATGGGAAGCTTACTACCCTCAAGAAGTTAATGTTTCTGGTTCCCTAAATAAGATCCTGGTGAACACTCCTATCGATTCAACTTGGACCATTCCACCTGAATTCCTGTATGCCCAGAACCTGATAGTTTGTGCCATTTTGATAAAGCCTGTAGTTCTTGTTTTCAGCGCAATGGCCATTAAGATCAGCTGCATGAAAGACCCATTTGTCGAGATGCAGATATACTGCCAAAAGATGGCTGCCTTAGTTCTGTTTACAAGTAGCCTCTTCACGTTTTCTTCTGTGAGTGTGAACTACCTGGACGATCTTTATGGACAATCTACTCTGGACTTCCCTGCTGACTTCCCTGTCCAGAAAGAAGACCTGAGATGCAAACATCTTACAGCAGTATTCCCAGTAGGGCTCCTGATAGCCACCACGTCACTCTTTGGTGTGATCATGTTTCTTTCTGATATAATCTATTTGAAACAAGAAAGTCAGGTGAAGGCCAAGTATGCTTCCAAAGTGGCCTCTCAAGAAGCCTGAAGTGAGGACTCCTTTATTTGCAACATCTGTCAAAAGGTTCCTTGAAGAAAATGTTCTATTCATGGACAAAATTCATGTAGTCCTCAACTTGTTCTGAATAAATGTCTTTGAAGTAAAGCACCAACTTTGTTCTCCCTGTGTGTGAAAACCTACTTTATACTCAGTCTAATGTAGTCTTCCCTTTAAATGTTTTCACATCTAAACTCCGATGGCCGGGATGAGGTGCTTATTATTTGCCAACAAGCAGTAGCAGGAAAATGTACTGGTGAATATTTTGTTGTAAATATAACACAATAAACACTGTGAAAAAGTATTACATAATGATGCTGACACCTAAACAAAGGAAACAACCACATTCTTGTATGGAGACCCTTAGGTACTTCCACATGAGTGCAAAGATGAACTACCTAGTGTTGGCCCTGTAGAAAGAATGTGCCATTTCCTGGATGGCTATTTTGTACACTGGCAAATGGGTATGTCCCTTCTCCATGCTTGTGAATATCACAAATGTCCAAGGATTTCCAGTGTTTTCTGATTGACCAAGTGTATAGATATCAGTGGACAGGTTCTTCTATAACTCTTCTTGTATTAGATTCAGGAATAACTGTGGTCCAAATGACATTAATTTTGTGGCAAACATAATTGTGTAATGGCCAATCCTCCTCACACTAAATATGTCAATTTGATTCATAAGTCCCCATAGATTAAAAGCCATTAGATTTGAAAAACTAATTTATCATAGGTGTTAAAATTATTCAATATCTTTCCAGTCTCACATTTCTTCCTTAGGTCCAAGACTATATTGGGACTTAGGTCAGTTTACCAACTGTGAGAACTTGGGCAACCATAAACTGATTCACATACTTCTAACATAAAATGACACAGTAAATATTTTCAATATACAAGGAGGAAAGGAGAGTCTGCAAGGGAAAAGGAAAAAGAAAAATGCCTAATTCTATGAGGAAAACTCTGAATCCAGCATCTCCATACCTCTCATCTACTAATATAAAATAGCCATTAGTCTTCAAATGGCCTTTACCAGTGCCAGCAGCAGTAAGCAATCTCTTTCTTAATCAGTCTGTAGTACACACATGCAGCTTTACGTATGAGGTAATTTATGTTTCTTATATTATTATCAAAATGTGTCCCACTATAGCTTTGACTTCTTTATAGCTTCATAATGCAGCCTTTCTGGACACCCTTACAGGGAATCAAACTCTGAAACATTGACTAAATGATCATTTTCCCTCTTTCCATACTACAGATTTAGTACCATAGGATCATGCTGACAAGTTCTTCATCCAGGATGATATGGAGCCTGACTGTGCTAGTTATTTATTTATTTATTTATTATTTTTTGTGACTACCAAATCTAGAGTCACCTGAGAAGAAGGAATCTCAATAGAGGAAATGCCTTCTAAAAGTTGACCTGTAGGAAAGCCTGTATACCATTCTATAGATTACTGATTGGGAGATCATCCAGGTCTCTATGGGAGGAACCACACATGGTCCTGGGTTATAAAAGAATTGAGGTATCCACAGGAATCAAGCCAGTAACCAGAGTTCCTCCATGATTGCTATATCTGATCCTGCCTTAGGGTCCTTCCTTCCTGATTGTTGTGCTAAGGTCTCTCAGTGATTGACTGTTAAGCTCCTGCTCTGACTTTCTCTCATGAGAATACACACCCTCTGAATCAAGCACATGGCTCACATCTGCACATAAAGATTTAACATGAGATTTATAGCTCATCCCTAATAGTTCCTAGATGATCACTTCAGAACATTTCAGTTGGAGCCATCTCAATTTGTGTCCTAGCTTTTTTTCATGCAATTTTCTCACTCAGTTTTCCTGGCTAGCACCCCCAAGACCAAACAGGCTAATGCTATCTATCTCTTGTGATCCTTTTGTTAATAGTCACTAGAATCCCTTTTCTAACAGTGTCTCTTATCTCCTTTGCTTTGGTAGTGAATTTCCATTGCTGTCTTACCTTTTAAATAGAGCCAGAACTGAGCCTAACTGTGGCAAATCAACAATCCAGGCTTATGTCAGGATGCATAATTCACACACCCATATTGTGCAGTAATGTCCTCAGAACCAGGCCCATAATGTTCATTACCATATCACAAGATCTAGCTTTGGTCACACAGATCCAGCATGGATGGAGGATTTGGCCCACATGAAGAACATTAGCAAGTATATGAGATTATGGATGGGAGGTAGCTTGATAGAAGTTATTAGAAGCAGATGGCACTGGATTGGGCCAAGTATTCCATACTACCCCACTATGGGAAGTAATTTGGGGGATTAACATCTGCCCTGCCGCAGGTTAACTAAGGCTATTTTATTTTATTTTTTATGGAAAATTAAAATCATTCAGATTACATGATAATTGCTATCCCATCCTGTGCATCCTCCCATTCCTCCCTCCTTCCTGCTTTCACCCCATGCCCCTTTCCTATGACTGTGACTGAGGGGGACCTCCTCCCCTTATATATGATGCTAGGGTATCAAGTTTCTTCTTAGTAGTCTTCTATCCTTCCTCCGAGTGCTATCGGGCCTCCTCATCAAGGGGACATGGCCAAATATGGGGCACCAGAGTTCATGTGAAAGTCAGTTCCCCAGTCTCCACTTAACTGTGGAGAATTTCCTGTCCCTTGGATAGATCTGGGTAGGGGTTTGATGATGACTGCTCATATTGTCCTTGGTTGGTGCCACAGATCGAGCAGAATCCCTGGGCCCAGATCTACCCATCATAGTGTTCTTGTAGGTTTCTAGGACCCTCTGGATCCATCTATTTCCCTATCTCCTATATTTCTCTCACCTTAGGATGTCCTCACCTCTATCCCACTTTCCTGGTAAGTGAAGACTTTCATGAGACATGACCCTTGGGCTAGTGTCCAGTTATAAGTGAGTATATACCGTTTGAGTCTTTCTGCTTCTGGGTTAACTCACTCATTATGATCATGTCTAGCTCAATCCATTTGTCCACAAATTTCAGGAATTCCTTGTTTTTAATAGCTGAGTAATATTCCGTAGTGTAAATGTACCACAGTTTCTTTATCCATTCTTCTACTGAGGGACACTTAGGCTGTTTCCATGTTCTGGCTATAATGAATAAGGCTGCTATGAACATGGTTGAGCATATGTCCTTGTTGTATGCTGGAGCATCTTCTGGGTATATTCCAAGCAGTGGAATAGCTGGGTCCTAAGGAAGCCCTATTCCCAGTTTTCTGAGATAGTGAACTAAGTCTGTTTTAAAATATAACTGGTGTCTGTGTCTTGATTGATTGCTAGCAGGGTAGAAAATACTGCCATAATAATAATTATAGGCTTGATAATAAACATTATTAGGCCATACTGGTAAAATAACTGCAACAATCTTGGTTCCTTCCCTGTACTTTAAGGTTTAAGTTTGAACATTTACATCAGACACCAGATACTCCTAAGGAGCTCTCACGACATGCATCCTGCACGATCTTGCTCAATGCACCTCATTTAACAGCATACATCATTAAAGATTTTTGGTTTCCTGGTTGGATGCAGAGAACTTTATCCATCAAGGCCATGGGGAAACACCAAGGAATATATGCATTTCCATGAATTTCATGCTTACCTGAAAAATCAATATACTTCAAGGCCCGGCTGTCTAAGAGCAGGTCATTCATCACATTTCCCTGATGACCACGACCACATGTTACCTGACTACACTCTCTGAACCCTTGCAATAGTAGCTCTGGACATATTGTTCCTGTACCAGCTTGCCCTGTCAGTTCCACCAGAAACAAGCATGATGTTGCCATCTCCATTCTCTCAAGTCCTCTCTGTGGATGATGAAAAATGATGATGATCCCTTGTATTCCTATGTCCAGGAGCACCACTGGGTCATCTTCCTATAGTTCAGCATCCTGCTCTTCACCACAGGTCCTGTCTGAGTAAGAGTCTTTAGGTATGCAGGTTGGTCTAGCTGCTGCTTGCTTCTGGATGAAATTGGTGAACCTCAAGATCAGTGGCCTAGTCCCACTCGGAGGGATGGCTAGAGAGCTTTAGCACAGAGCCTGGTTCTCAGCCTCTCTGGGGAAGATGGGGATACCAGAAGACAAGTCCAGCTGCAGTCAAGCTTGGTGAGTGCTTCTGCAGGGTTCAGCATATTGCTATCTGCAGTGCTTGTGCTGTCCCTATTGACTACATAGGTAGTTTCTCCATTGCTGCTTGACCTACAGGCATTTAGGTGTGGTTCCTCCCAAAATAAATGGAGTCTCAGGCAGTCATGGTGGAGTGAGGAATCAAGAGCAGCTTTACTTTTGAGTTAAGGATTTATAGACTCTGGGCAGTGAGGATGGCTGTGTCTGAATCACTAGGGTTAAAGGTGGCACGATACCTCACCTACATGCAGTGATAGAATGCCTCAGTAACATGGAGCCATTACTACAGGAAGGAAAAAGTTGTACTTAATTACCCTATGTGCAAAGGGATGGCACTGAGGTATAATTAACGGCCATAGCTGGAGGCTACGATCTCAACATGGTGTGGGGTACTTCCTGTAATTACCTGTGCTTATAATCAGGAAAGGTCTGGCCAGTATTTTTCCTTTAGGACTATGTTATACCCCTTACAATATATGGAATCAGGTAGAGTGAGGACCCCCTGAGAAAAGGAGTCCTTTCTTCTTAGGCTGGAGGTGATATCTGGAGAAGACAGACTTTGACCTTAACTAGCAGAGCCATACATTCCACATAACTTTTGCCCATTGTCATTTCCACACTCCCTGGCTTTGCTCAGGTGAAACATCTTCTCTGACTTTCCCTGTCATGTACCATGAGAACCCATTCTGCCACAGGCCTTGCATTTGCTGATACCTACCTGTAACTGCACAGGAAGTTTAGCCAGTTTTCCTCCTGCAAAAACACTAGGCTGTCACATCCACTCCCATGCTCCCAGGATCCACTCATGCATTTACATACAATCTTCAGCGAGGGGTTCAGACAATGGTGAAGAATTAAACACCACTTGCCACTCTGTACTTGCCGAATCTGGATACGCAGATTATACAGATGGCATCCTACAGGCTCAGAATCACACTTACAACCCTCTCTATAGTTATGTAAGTTCTACACCAGATTTTACTGTTGATTATCTTCAAACATAAACCCACCTCAATCTATACAGTTCAATTCCACACTGAATTTCAGGAATCTAATAGATGTTTGGCCTACTGCACTCAACCAATGCTAGTGTTCCTTCCTCATACTCTCTGGCCTAGGTGTGGAGACTTAGGTCAGTAACAGATTACTCTGGTTATGTTTCCAGAAAGAATCCTGCACCATCTCAACTATCCAATGTCTACGTCAAGATGTACAGAGAGCATTTTGGCTGGCCCTGATGGAACTGCCTAGCACCTGTCACACTCTTGTATAATGCTCTAGCTCTGGGTGTGCTGATCACACAAGATTTGCTTCTTGAGTTCTATAAAGCATTATGTGCTAGAAGCTTTGTCACACTCTGGAACTAGCCCAAGCACAGCAGGTCCCACAGTGTCCTTTCCTTACAAAAACCTGTAAACATTTCCTCTTCATAACAAATATATAATCCAGATACAACTCCCAACTTTCATGTCAGACACACTTAATCTGCACAGATACTTGAACTTTTTGAGCCCCTGCCATTTCCATCTTCCTCTGCTTAGGACTGGCATCCAGGCCTTACTGTTTTCTTATTTCTATTATGCTTTACATGTTATCTGTGACTTTTACACTATCAGGCTTATTCATAGTTCCGTCATTCAGGCACTATCTCTTCCTAGTGTTCCCCTCCCCTGTCATGTCAGACAACAGCCTGCATGATATAACTGCAAAACATCATGAATGGCTAAGAAAGAGCAAAATCTCTTTGGATTTATCTAGTGAGACACACAGAACTTCCTCCTACAGGGACATTCCCATACTCCTGTTATTTCTGGTCACCCAACTCATGCTTTGTAGTTCCTGGGAAGTTCTTTGAAAAAAATTCTTACATGGGCAGTGTTAGCATACATAGCCTTAGTTCTGGAACTGTCCAGCTCTCAACAGCTTTACTTCATAGTATTCCCTCTAATTCTCTCACGAGTTCATCCTATCATGCACAACCCTAGGACAAGCCAATTCCTGTACATTGTTTTCCTAAATCTTCCCATAACCAACTGCCTTGCCTATGTCTACTCTTGTGAAACTAGATCCCATTAATTGCTTCAAAAAAATTTTTAAAGATAATTTGAACAGAACCTTGCATCCTGACGTTATCCCCACAGCCTAAGATATAGCTTGTCATACAGATTCTTGGTTCGAATTCCCTTCAGGATCCCCAGGGAAGCACCCATTCCTTTTCTGATATACATTAATATTGATAAGCAGATCAGGTATAGGATTTAGCTAATAATATTTAACTATTTGCACTGTCCAAGATCATGACTTCACTCCTAATTGTAACTGTGACCAAATCGTTTCTATCCTATATTCCTCTGGTTCTTTCTTCAGAAACAGGAATGCCTGTACCATCTGGATACTCTCAAATACTAGTGCAATAAGCTCAGACCATTTGTCAGTGGATCATAGTCTGTAGCACATCCCCTAGCATTGTGGCCTCCATACTTCTGGTTTATACATCCAGCACTAAATGCACAAAACTCAAAACAGGTTTGTGTCATCCAAATAATCTTATCTGACAGCACCATCCCCACACTCCAATACCAAGCTCTTCAGCTCCTCTCTAGCACAAGCTACACTTACTTCTCCTGCAGCACAACCTCAAAAACAAGCCTCACTTAACCATCTGACAAGTTTGAGGCCTCTGTGAATGATTCTATTATGCACCAAGTATGTCTGGTGATCTCCAAAGAAGCTCACCTGCTTTTGCCAGCTGCCTTTGATGTACCCCTGGTAGTGCGGTTCCTGCACCCACGTTCCCTACTAGTTTTTGCATGAATCTCAGAGTCCTGTTTTTTGGGCCACCCAGTCCAAACTGTATATAATTCGATTGCTCACCTGTTTGACTGCTGAGATTCTCTTACTCTTTACTTCCAGTGTCATCACTACACTTCAAAAAAAATTTGATGCTGTTGCACTGGCCTTCCTTGTTTTGTTCTTACAGAATGAATACCACTTGAACCATGTCCATATTATTGATTCTAACATGCTCACTTGCAAACTTGTTTGAAAGGATTGCCTGACAATTGTCATAAGAAAATCTTCCCCAAGCACATGACTAACTACCTTAGTAATATGATGAAGTAATACGACCTAAAATAACTTTGGATGAAACGTTTTTATCTCATTTTATGTTGTTGAATTCTAGGCAGGAACTTATACTGAGGCCATAGAGGGAATTTGGTCATTAGCTTTATATCCATAGTCACTAAGCTTGCTTTTTTTTGTATACCTCAATATAACATGATCATGTGTGATACTACACTATTGGGTTTGGATCTCACACATTAAACAATAACCAAGTACAGGATCCATATTCTTTCCAACAGGCCAACTAAGTAAAACCATTTTCTCAATTAAGGTTACCTGATTCCAGACTACTTTAGCTAATATCCAGTAGGGAAATTATTAATCAGCCATATGAAAACTTTCAGTTTCAGAAAATTAAAACACTTGAAATATTCTGCCTCATTGAAATGATTAAAGTATCTTCAAAAGTAAATTGTCAGTCATCTCTTCAATCCTGAAAACAAAAATAAGACCAAAAATTAAACCAAGTTAAATACTCTCTTAGTTTAATAGAAAAGAATAAGGGCTGCATTATGATCAAATCAAGCTACAGTAGGGAAACAACTCATGCCCAATGTCCGGAATTCACTAAAATTCTTCTATGCTTCTGAGAGCTTAGACACTCCTGGCTCTATTATCAGGAGCACAAGATAGATGTCTCATTGATCACTCCAGGTTCACTATGAACCTTCTTATACCATGTTGCTGTCTCTCCAATTAACTGGGAGAGTATAACGAGAGCAATGTGGCTGTACCTTTTCTAATACCATCCCCTCAGATTTCCTCAGGGCTTTTTATTGTAGTTTTTGGTGCCAAAGATCAGCTTATGTCATTGCTGTCTTTAGTTCTTTCTTTTCCACTGCAAGTGCCTCTCACACAATGAAACACCAGATGTTCTGTGCAGTGAGCTCCAAAGAAGCACATACACCAGAGCCTTTCCCACACTCTCACTTCTTGCCCTTGTCACATTGCTCTTGGATCATCCGTCCTTCTTGACATTTCTTTTTTACATGTGAGATCTTCATAAACCTCTAATTTCTCTTCCATAACAGCTATACACTCATGAACACTACCACAAAATGATGGTAAAGCACTCAAGCAAGTGAATTAATGCACAATTCTTTCTGACTATCTCACTTGTCCTTTCCATGGACAATCTCCTGGATTATTTCTCAATGTACTCAATAAGTAATGAGTACTAGGTTCAAAGAATCACACTTCTCTGGGACATTACCACACTCACAGACATATCTTCTGTCATACAGGTATTATCTTGGATTTTTCTTGTCAGTTTCACAAGAACAAGTGCCTATTTGCCATGCCCATCATCTTATTTCTAGGTGTTCATGAGGCATGATGACTTTGTTTTTAAGTAATAAGTATATTGCATGTCAGAACCATGTCTATACTTCTAGGCCTAGAGCCTGTCTCATAGCTCTTGAATGTATTTTTCATGGAGAGTGTTTCTAGAAATAATCATTCTTGTAACACTCCCAGGTCTAGCTCTAGATATCCAAATATTACTCTGGTTTCCCTGGTGATGATCAGCACCATCCTTCCCACCCTGCCAGCATCATCTCTTTACCTTGTATCAGAACTCTGATTATTTATACCACTGGATTCCCAAGGTGCATTTCTTCATAGACAATTGATCACATGCTGCCTCTACACTCCCAAGACTACTTTTATATTTGCACATACTGTGTGCCATTTGTCTGTGAATTCTCATAACATCAACCTCCTGTGGCACCCCTACTTTCACATACCTATTTAAAAGATGCAGGCCTTGAGACTACTTTTGGTGAATTCTACAAAAGAAAGCTTGCTTCCCTATTGCAACACTCTAGGTTCCTGCTCTGGACTGTAATACATCCCATGGGAATTGGGATGAACTCCATGAATACACCACAATCCAGCACCAAGCTTATAACTGTAGCACTGGTTACACCGGTTCTGGGCTCTATGGCTGAAATTTCTAAAACCCAGTCCTGTCGCACCACTTCTGCACACGACACTGAGATCTAGGTGTCCATATAGCTTGTAGTCTGTGCTCTTGGAAAGAAAGGACTCACCTATCAGTGTTAACACCACTGCAATATTTATGGCCACCAAGCTCCTTCACTGTTTTCCCTGAAGTAAGACCACCCGGGCTGAATGTACATCTCCAGTCCTACCTGTAGACACACAGATTACACTTTTTTTGCCTGTTGAGGCACAATAGAGCCTCAACCACTTTTACCATATCAAATGCCAGCCATAGAAGCTCCTTAACTTAATTTATCTATTGTGTTTTTCTAATATCAACTTTATCTGATCCATGTCCTCATTCCAAGGCTTAGCTCTAGTTGTACAAAACAGTCTCCAGGTGTGACACCAAGGCCCATGTGTCTGTGGATGCGTTATCCAGCCATAGCTGAATGGTCTGGATGGATCCGGCAGAAACATAACTACCTGCCCCAGTGGATTGTTCCTACACTGCTGGATGGAACTGACCTGGCCTAGCCAGTCTCCACAGGCCAGCAGGGTCTCCTATGCTCTTGGGAGAGGCTATCCAGGCCTGAGGAGATAGAGCAAAAACCAAACCAGCCTCCCCAAACCAGCTGGAGTTCCTGCATGATCAGACAGGACTGACTGAGCAGCCACAGCTGCATGAACTGGACAGGATTGGGCAGAAATCTAGCTACCTGCATCAGCGGACCATTCTTGTACATTTGGGTGGAACTGACCCAGCCTAGACAATTTCTACCACCCAGCAGTGGCTCTCATACTCTCCCGAGAGGCTGAACTGGTCTGAGGGGATAGGACAGAAACCTCGCCAACCACCAGCAAACAGAGGGCAGTATCTGCTCTCTCCCTGGTGGGGAGAACTTAGGCCCCACTGCCTGGATGCATGAGGCAGAAGCATAAACAACTGGTATAAGTCACCAGGGCACCAGGCACTCTAGGGTGATGACCTACTGGGGATCCCAGGGTGTGAAGCAAAGACCCCTGGAACTGTAACCAGATCACATGCCTACTGCAAGGAAGAATTCCCTGATCCCCATAAGCAAGGACCCTTGACCTACAGACACTCACCAACAATCTGCTCTTAATGACCAGTGAAGGACACCAGAAACTACCTCTCAATATCAAAGATAGCGAAATGACTAAAGGCCAGCATAAAAATACAAACAACAAAAATCAAAACAATATGGCATCTCCAGACACCAGCTATACCAGAGAATCCAACCCTGACAATGCAAAAACGAAGTTCAAGAAAATGACCTCAAATCCTTAGTAATGAATATGATAATGGAGGAAACAAATAAAATTTGCAAGCAAATACAGGAAGATGCAGCCAAACAGATCGAAGCCATTAAAGAGGCCAATATAGAAGTACTAGAAGAAATTCAGGAAAATACAAACAATCAGATGAAGGAAATCAATAAAACAGTTCCAGTCATGGCGATGAAAAGGGAAACAATGATAAAAGCACAGACAGAAGAATGGCAGGAATGAGAGAACTTAGAGAAGAAAGCAAACAATAGAAAGAAAAATTTCTCCAACAGAATTCAAGAGATAGAGGAATGAGTCTCAGGACTAGTAGAGACAATTGTATAACTTGAAGCAACCACTGAAGAAAGTCATAAATCTGAAAAATTCCTGATATAAAACATCTAAGATATCATGGACACCATGAATGGACAAAACCTAAGGATAATAGGCATTGAGGAAAGAGAAGATGCTGACTACAAGGCCCACAAAATATTTTCAACAAAATCATAGAAGAAAAGTTCCCCAATTGAAAGAAGGAGATGCATATAAAAATGTTAGAGGCGTGGGATACAAGATGGCAGCGAGCAGCGTGGACCGCATTTGGAGGCTCCAGTGAACAATTCAGAAAATTGCTCAGATTTCTGAGCCAGGAACACCGAGGTCCGAACATCACGGCAGCGGGAGTGCTCCACGGTTCGGAGGGACCAGGGTGCAGAGGACCTGCGTGCCCCTGCACACGGGAGGAGCGCGGATTTTCTCTGATCGGAGTGGCAGCGGCAGAGGCAGCAGCACCAGCGGCACCAGAGGCAGTGGCTGGGGTTTGCAGCTCATAGCCTTCCGGTGGAGGCAATTGGTGTGGTGGCTGGTGGGAGTTGCTGCCGGAGAGGGGACTCGGGGCAGGATTTGGGTCGCAAGGAGTCTTCGGACCCAGACTGGACTTGGCAGACAGTTCGGCCCCAGAGTCCCGGGTACTGGCCCAGCCCAGCAAGCAATTCTGCCCAAGGCACTAACTCAGCTTCGGCTACAGCTCCCCTGCTGTGGCGCAGGCATAGCGGAGCGCTGAGTTCCACACTAGGCACCACCTCAGCTAAGCGGCAGCTCCCCTGCAGTGAGACAGTCTGGGCGGAGCACTTGGTTCCACAACTGGCGCTAACTCAGAGCAGCCGCAGTTCTCCTGCTGTGGCACAGGCTTGGCCGAGCACTCAGGTCCACCCTAGGTGCCACCTCGGCTCAGCGGCAGTGCCCCTGCGGTGACACAGCCTGGGCGGAGCAATTGGTTCCACCACCAGCACTAACTCAGAGCAACCGCAGTTCTCCTGCTGTGGCACAGGCTTGGCCGAGCGCTCAGTTCCACCCTAGGTGCCACCTCAGCTCAGCGGCAGCTCCCCTGCAGTGAGACAGTCTGGGCGGAGCCCTTGGTTCCACAACTGGCACTAACTCAGAGCAGCCGCAGTTCTCCTGCTGTGGCACAGGCTTGGCTGAGCACCCAGTTCCACCTTAGGCACCACCTCAGCTCAGCGGCAGCTCCCCTGCAGTGACACAGTCTGGGCGGAGCACTTGGTTCCACCACTGGCGCCAACTCAGAGCAGCCGCAGATCTCCTGCTGTGGTACAGGCTTGGTGGAGCACTCTGTTCCATCCTAGGCACCACCTCAGCTCAGCGGTGGCTCCCCTGCAGTGACACAGTCTGGGCTGAGCACTTGGTTCCAACATTGGTGCTAACTCAGTGGAGCGCAGTTCTCTTGCTGTGACGCAGCCTGGGCGGAACACTCAGTTCCAACACCAGCGCTGACTCAGTGCAGCCGCAATTCTCCTGCTGTGACACAGGCAGGACAGAGCGCTCGGTTCCACCAGCTCTAAGACTCTGGTTGGACACAGTGTGCAGTTTGAATCCAGAATTCCTGGCTGAGATTGGTGGTCAGTTCGGGCCCTGAGTCAATAACTGACCACAGCACGCACTTTGGGCCAAAAGGCCCTATCAGAGCTTGGTGTGTAGTCCCAGCCCAAAAATTCTGGCTGGACCCTGTGTGCATTTTGGGCTCAGAATCCCTAGCTGAGCTTGGCAGATGGTTCAGGCCCTGAGAATCTAGCTGAGTTCAGCCTGTGGTTCGGTCCCAGTGCTCCTGGCTGGACTTGGCAGGGAACACAGAAGGCTGTGGATACCTTGGCCTGACCCAATGCTCATTCAGAGACCCAGAACAATTGCAGGATCCACAGCAGAGGGGGGCTGAGGATCACTGGCTGTGAGAGACCAGAACAACAGGGCTAACCTCCTAACATCCACACCAGTGAAGCTTTGAGCTCCCAGCCTAGGGAAATTGTGAGAAAACAAGTGAATCTATCGTGAGACAGCCTCCATTCAACTCTGGAAGCCACCCAACAAAAACAAAGAAGGCAAGATGTCTAAAGGACAACGAAAAAGCATACGCAAAAAACCCCAAAACAACATGGCGTCTCCAGTTTCCAGCTATCCCAAAGAAAACAACCCAGAGAACTCAAATACAACGGAAATACAAGAAAATAACCTCAAATCCTTAGTAATGAGGATGACAATGGAGGAAACAAATAAAATTCGTAATCAAATGCAGGAAGACGCAGACAAACAGGTGAGAGACATAAAAGAAGCACATAGAGTGGAACTGGAAAAATTGCAGAAAATGCAAACAACCAGATGAAAGAAATAAATAAAATGGTTCAAGCTCTGAACACCTATAAAGAGGCAATGGAAGAAACTCAGGAATATACAAAAAATCAGATGAAAGAAATCAAAAAATCAGTTCAAGATCTGAAAATGAAAATGGATTCAATGATGAAGATACAGACAGAAGAAAAACGAGAACGTGAGACCTCAGAGAAGAAGGCGAGCAACACAGAGGTGAGCTTTTCTAACAGAATCCAAGAGATGGAAGAACGAATCTGAGGTCTAGAAGATACAATCACAGATATTGAATCAACCATTAAAGAAAATGCCAAATCTGGAAAACTCCTGACACAAAACATCCAAGAAATTAAGGACACCATGAAAAGAAGAAATCTGAGGATAATAGGCATTGAAGAAAGAAGAGACATATCAGACTCCAGGGCCCAGAAACTATTCTCAACAAATCATAGAAGAAAATTTCCCCAATCTAAAGAAAGAAATGCCTATAAACATACAGAGGCCTACAGAACACCAAATAGAATTGACCAGAAAAGAAAAGAAAACTGCCCGCCACATAATAATCAAACACAAAACATGCAGAACAAAGAAAAATAGTAAAAGCTGCAAGGGAAAAGGGCCAAATAACATTTAATGGTAAACCTATCAGAATTACACCCAACTTCTCAGCAGAGACCATAAAAGGCAGAAGGGCCTGGACAGAGATCCTGCAAACCCTAAGAGACCACAGATGCCAGGCCAGACTGCTTTACCCAGCAAAATTATCAATAACCATTGATGGAGAAAACAAAATATTCCATGACAAAAACAAATTCAAACAGTACCTATCCACAAACCCAGCTTTACAGAAGGTACTAGAAGGAAAACTCCATCCCAAAGGGTCAAGCTACAACCAAAACTATCCAGGAAATAGATAACTATCCCATGGCAAAAACACAACTACACAAACGCTCGACTGGAAACAACATCAAAATTAAGACTCTTAACAGTCACTGGTCATTAATATCTCTCAACATCAATGGCCTCATTCTCCAATAAAAAGACACAGACTAACTGAATGGGTGCATAAACAAGATGAACATTCTTCTGCATTCAAGAAACACATCACCCATAATGAAAGGCATTACCTCAGGGTAAAAGGTTGGAAAAATATTCCAAACAAATGGTCACAAGAAGCAAGCAGGCATAGCCATTTTAGTATCGAACAAAATAGACTTTCAACAAAGTTAATCAAAAGGGATGAGGAAGGACACTTCATACTCATCAAAGGTAAAGTCAACCAAGATGACATCACAATTCTGAACATCTATGCTCCCAATACAAGGGCACCCACATTTGTAAAGATCTCCTAAAAAAGCTTAAACCACACATCGATCCCCACACAATAGTGGAGACTTCACACACCCCACTCTCACTGAAGGATAAGTCATTGAAACAGAAAACTAAGCCGAGAAATAACATCATTAACCAATGCCATGGGTCAAATGGATCTAACAGATATCTATAGAACCTTTCACCCAAACAAGAAAGAATACACCTTCTTCTCTGCACCCCATGGAACCTTCTCCAAAATTGATCACATCGTAGGTCACAAAGCAAGCCTCAATAGATACAAGAGGATTGAAATAATACCTTGTATTCTATCAGATCACCATGCTCTTAGGCTGCAATTCAACAACAACAGAAATAACAAAAAGCCTACACGTACGTGGAAACTAAACAACTCTCTGCTAAATGACATCTGGGTCAGGGAAGAAATAAAGAAAGAAATCAAGGAGTTTCTGAAATTCAATGAAAATGAAGAAACAACATACCCAAATTTGTGGGATACATTGAAAGCAGTGCTAAGAGGAAAATTCATAGCACTAAGTACCTTTAAAAAGAAATTGGAAACATGGCACATAAGCATCTTAACAACACAACTGGAAGCCCATGAAAAAAAAGAAGCAAAACACCCAAGAGGAGTAGACGCCTGGAAATAATCAAACTCAGGGCTGAAGTTAACAAATTAGAAACTAAGAAAACAGTCCAAAGAATCAACAAAACCAAGAGCTGGTTCTTTGAGAAAATCAACAAGATAGACAGACCATTAGCCAAACTAACTAAAAGGCAGAGAGACAGTCTTGAAATCAAGAAAATCAGAAATGAAAAGGGAGACATAACAACAGACACTGAAAAAATACAAAGAATCATAAGATCCTACTTTGAAGGCATATACGCCACAAAATTTGAAAATCTAAGGGAAATGGACGATTTTCTTGATCAATTTAACTTGCCAAAGTTGAATGAAGAACAGATAAACAAGCTAAATAGTCCCATTTCCCCTACAGAAATAGAAGCAATCATCTATGGTCTCCCAACAAAAAAAAGCCCAGGACCAGATGGTTTCAGTGCAGAATTCTACCAGACCTTCAAGGGCGAGCTAATACCGATACTCTTCAAGCTACTCCAAAAGATAGAAATGGATGGAAAATTACCAAATTCATTCTATGAGGCCATAGTCTCATTGATACCTAAACCTCACAAAGACTCAACAAAGAAAGAGAACTTCAGACCAATTTCTCTTATGAACATAGATGCAAAAATACTAAATAAAATACTTGCAAAACGAATACAGGAGCACATCAAAGATATCATTCATCATGACCAAGTAGGCTTCATTCCAGGCATGCAGGGATGGTTTAATATATGGAAATCCATCAGTGCAATCCACAATATAAACAAACTGAAAATAAAAACCCACATGATCATCTCCTTGGATGCAGAGAAAGCATTTGATAAAATTCAACACCCATTCATGTTTAAAGTTTTAGAGAGATCGGGGATACAAGGCACTTCCTCAACATAATAAAGGCTATATACAGCAAGCCAATAGCCAAAATCAAAGTAAATGGTGAGATACTCAAGGAAATTCCTCTAAAATCGGGAACAAGGCAAGGCTGCCCACTCTCTCCATATCTCTTCAATATAGTACTCGAAGTTCTAGCCAGAGCAATAAGACAACAAAAGGAGATCAAGGGTATCCAAATGGGAAAGGAGGAAGTCAAATTATCCCTCTTTGCAGATGATATGATAGTGTACATAAGTGACCCTCAAAACTCCACCAGAGAACTCCTAAAGCTGATAAACACCTTCAGCAACTTGGCTGGATACAAAATTAACTCAAAAAAGTCTGTAGCCTTCCTATACAAAAATGACAAGCTTACAGAGGAAGAAATTAGGAAAACCACACCCTTCACATTAGCCACAAGCAATATAAAAATCTAGGAGTTACCCTAACTAAGCAAGTGAAGGACTTGTATGAAAAAAATTTCAAAACTCTGAAGAAAGATTGAAGATGACCTGAGGATGGCATGATCTTCCTTGCTCATGGATCGGGAGAATTAACATAGTAAAAATGGCCATCCTACACCAAGCAATCTACAGATTCAATGCAATCCCTATCAAAATACCTACACAATTTTTTAAAGACATTGAAAGTTCAATTCTGAACTTCCTATGGAAAAACAAAATACCCAGAATAGCTAAAACAATCTTGTACAATAAAAGGTGCTCCAGAGGAATCTCCATACCTGATCTCAAACTGTACTATAAAGCAATAGTAATTAAAACAGCATGGTACTGGCACAGCAACAGGCTGGTTGATCAGTGGAATCGAATCGAAGCCCCAGATATGAATCCACACACATATGGTCACTTGATTTTTGACAAAGAAGCCAAATCCATTCAATGGAAAAAGGATAGCATCTTCAACAAATGGTGCTGGTCTAACTGGAGGTCTATGTGTAAAAAATGAAACTGGACCCATATTTGTCACCTTGCACAAAACTCAAATCCAAGTGGATTAAAAGACCTCAACATCAAACCAGAGACACTAAGCCACTTAGAAGAAAAAGTGGGAAAGAGCCTGGAACATATTGGCACAGGAGACAACTTCCTGAACAGAAACCAACGGCCCAGGCCTTAATGTCAACCATTAATAAATGGGACCTCATGAGGCTGAGAAGCTTCTGTAAGGCAGGAGACACTGTCAAGAGAAAAAGCGACAGCCTACAGACTGGGAAAAAATCTTCACCAACCCTACATCTGACAAGGTCTAATATCCAAAATTTTTAAAGAACTCAAGAAATTAAACACCACCAAACCGAATAACCCAATTGAGAATGGGGCTTGGAACTAAACAGAGAATTCTCACAAGGAGTATCAAATGGCTGAGAAACACTTAAAGAAATGCTCAACTCCTTAGTCATCAGGGAAATGCAAATCAAAACAACTCTGAGATCCATCTTACACCCATCAGAATGGCTAAGATCAAAAACTCAAGCGACACCACATGCTGGCGAGGATGTGGGAGAGAGGAACACTCATTCATTGCTGGTGGGAATGCAAACTAGTACAGCCACTTTGGAATCTATATGGTGCTGTCTCAGAAAAATGGGAATAGGGCTTCCTCAAGACCCAGCTATTCCACTCCTTGGAATATACCCAGAAATGCTCCAGCACACAACAAGAAAATTTGCTCAACCATGTTCATAGCAGCCTTATTCATAATAGCCAGAACATGGAAACAGCCTAAGTGTCCCAGTAGAAGAGTGGGTAAAGAAACTGTGGTAAATATACACTATGGAATACTACTCAGCTATTAAAAACAAGGAATTCCCGAAATTTGTGGATAAATGGATTGAGCTAGAAATGATCATAATGAGTGAGTTAACCCAGAAGCAGAAAGAATCAAATGGTATATACTCACTTATATCTGCATACTAGGCCAAGGGACATGTCCCACAAAAGCCTTCACTTACCAGGAACTGGGACAGGGGGAAGGCATCCTATTGGGACTCTAAATGAGAGACGCATGGGAGAACAGCAAAATAAAAGGATACAGAGGGTCCTAGAAATCTACAATTAGAACAATATGATAGGCAGATTTGGGCCCAGGGGTCCCGCTCAAACTAAAGCACCAGCCAAGGACAATACAGGAGGTAAACTTTAAACCCCTTCCCAGATTTAGCCAATGGTCAGAATATTCTCCACAGTTGAGTGGAGAGTGTGATACGACTTTCTCACGTACTCTGGTGCCTCACATTTGACCATGTCCCCTGGAGGGGGAGACCTGGTGGGACTCAGAGGAAGGACAACAAGTAGCCAAGAAGAGACTTGATACCCTATGAGAATATATAGGGGGACGTAATCCCCCTCAGGAAAAGTCATAGGGGAGGTGAATAATGGGAAAATGGGGGTGGGGGGGAGGAATGGGAGGATACAAGGGATGGGATAAACATTGAGATGTAAGAAGAATAAATTAATAAAAAAAATAATGTTAAAAAAAACATAATAAAGGCTATATACAGCAAACCAACAGCCAACATTAAATAAAATGGAGAGATACTCAAGGAAATCCCTCTAAAATCTGGTATCAGACAAGGCTGCCCTCTGTCCCCATATCTCTTCAATATAGTTCTTGACGTTCTAGCCAGAGCAATAAGACAGCAATGGAGATCAAGGGGATCCAAATGGGAAAGGAAGAAGTCAAATTATCCTTATTTGCAGATGATATGATAGTGTATATAAGTGACCCAAAAATTGCACCAGAGAACTCCTACAGCTGATAAAACACCTTCAGCAAATTGGCAGGATACAAAATAAACTCAAAAAAGTCAGTAGCTTTCCTGTATACAAATGAGAAACAGGCAGAGGAAGAAATTAGGAAAACTACTCCCTTCACGATAGCCACAAACAATATAAAATATCTAGGAGTAACTCTAACCAAGCAAGTGAAGGACTTATTCGAAAAAAACTTCAAACCTCTGAAGAAAGAGATTGAAGATGACATGAGAAGATGGAGGGATTTACCTTGTTCGTGGATCGGGAGAATCACCATAGTAAAAATGGCCATCCTACCAAAATCAGTTTACAGATTCAACGCAATCCCTATCAAAATACCTACAAAATACTTTGAAGATATTGAAAGATCAATTCTCAAATTCATATGGAGAAATAAAAAACCCAGAATAGCAAAAACAATCCTATACAACAAAAGATACTCCGGAGGAATATCCATACCTGATCTCAAGCTGTACTACAGAGCAACAGTAATTAAAACAGCATGGTACTGGCAAAGCAATAGACTGGAGGATCCATGGAATCGAATTGAAGACCCAGAGATGAATCCACACACATTTGCCCACTTGATTTTTGACAAAGAAGCCAAATCTATTCAATGGAAAAAGGATAGCATCTTCAACAAATGGTGCTGGTCTAACTGGATGTCTACATGTAGAAAAATGCAATTAGACCCTTATTTGTCACCATGCACAACTCAAGTCCAAGTGGATTAAAGACCTCAACTTAAAACTAGAGACATTAATTCACTTAGAGGAAAATGTGGGGAAGAGCCTGGAACACATAGGCACAGGAAACAACTTCCTGAACAGAACACCAACAGCCCAGGCCTTAATGTCAACAATTAAGAAATCAGACCTCATGAGGCTGAGAATCTTCTGTAAGGCAGGAGACACTGTCAAGAGAACAAAGCGACAGCCTACAGAATGGGAAAAGATCTTCACCAACCCTTCATCTGACAAAGGTTTGATATCCAAAATACATAAAGAACTCAAGAAATTAAACACCACAAAACCAAACAACCCCATTGTGAAATGGGGCTTGGAACTTAACAGAGAATTCTCAGCAGAGGAATATCAAATGGCCAAGAAACACTTAAAGAAATGCTCATCCTCGTTAGTCATCAGAGAAATGCAAATCAAAACGACACTGAGATTCCATCTTACACCCATCAGAATGGCTAAAATAAAAAACTCAAATGACACCACGTGTTGGTGAGGATGTAGAGAGAGAGGAAACACTCCTTCATTGCTGGTGGGAATGCAAACTAGTACAACCACTTTGGAAAGCTATCTGGCGCTATCTCAGAAAAATGGGAATAGGGCTTCCTCAAGACGCAGCCATCCCACTCCTTGGAATATACCCAGAAAACGCGCTATCACACAACAGGGACATATGCTCAACCATGTTCATAGCTGCTTTATACATAATAGCCAGAACATGGAAACAGCCTAAGTGTCCCTCAGTAGAAGAATGGACTAAGAAACTGTGGTATATCTACACGATGGAATACTACTCAGCTATTAAAAACAAGGAATTCTCGAAATTTGTGGACAAATGGATTGATCTAGAAATTATCATAATGAGTGTGCTCACCCAGAAGCAAAAAGAGACAAATGGTATATACTCACTTATATCAAAACACTAGTCTAAGGGATACGTACCATGAAAATCTTTACTTATGAAGAAAGTGGGCCAGATGAGAGGACACCCGATTGAGACTTTAGGCAAGAGTAACATGGAAGAAAAGGGAAATAGTAGGACCCACAGGGTCCTGGAAACCTACAAGAAGAACTTTATCACAGGCAGATCTGGGTCCTGAGGTCCTCCTCAAACTAAGGCACCAGCCAAGGAGAATATAGGCAGTAAGCTTCGAACCCCTACCACGACCTAGCCAACGAAGAGGATATTCTTCTTCGTTGAGTGGAGAGTGAGATCTGACTCTCACACGAACTCTGGTGGCACTTTTCTGACCATGTCTCCTGGATGGGGAGACCTGGTGGCACTCAGAGGAAGGATAGCAAGTTGCCAAGATGAGACTTGATATTCTAAGAGCATATATAGGGGGAGGAGGTCTCCTTCGATCACAGACATAGTGGAGGGGAGGAGGAGAGAAATGGGAGGGAGGGAAGAATGGGAAGGAACAGGAGAAGGGCTAACAATCGAGATGTAATATGAATAAATTAATAAAAAAACAATATTGAGTATTCACAATTCTGTTTTGTTTTGTTTTTAACAAAAGTGCTTCTTGGCGCAGGCTGGACAGAGCGTTCGGTTCCACCAGCTCTAAGACTCTGGCTGGACACAGTGTGCAGTTTGAATCCAGAATTCCTGGCTGAGATTGGTGGTCAGTTTGGGCCCTGAATCAATAACGGACCACAGCCGCACTTTGGCCAAAAGGCCCTAGCGAGCTTGGTGCGTAGTCCCAGCCCCAAAATTGTGGCTGGACCCTGTGTGCATTTTGGGCCCAGAATCCCTAGCTGAGCTTGGCAGACAGTTCAGGCCCTGAGAATCTAGCTGAGTTCGGCCCGTGGTTTGGGCCCAGTGCTCCTGGCTGGACTTGGCAGGGAACACAGAAGGCTGTGGATACCTTGGCCTGACCCAACGCTCATTCAGAGACCCAGAACAATTGCAGGATCCACAGCACAGGGGGGCTGAAGATCACTGGCTGTGAGAGACCAGAACAACAGGGCTAACCTCCTAACATCCACACCAGTGAAGCTTTGAGCTCGCAGCTAAGGGAAATCGTGAGAAAACAAGTGAATCTATAGTCAGAAACCCTCCATCCAACTCTGGAAGCTACCCAACAAAAACAGATGGCAAGATGTCTAAAGGACAACAAAAAAGCATACGCAAAAACCCCAAAACAACATGGCGTCTCCAGTTTCCAGCTATCCCAAAGAAAACAACCCAGAGAACTCAAATACAACGGAAATACAAGAAAATGACCTCAAATCCTTAGTAATGAGGATGACAATGGAGGAAACAAATAAAATTCGTAATCAAATGCAGGAAGACGCAGACAACAGTGAGAGACATAAAAGAAGCACATAGAGTGGAACTGGAAAAATTGCAGGAAAATGCAAACAACCAGATGAAAGAAATAAATAAAATGGTTCTACCTCTGAAGACCTATATAGAGGCAATGGAAAAAACTCAGGAATATACAAAAAATCAGATGAAAGAAATCAAAAAATCAGTTCAAGATCTGAAAATGAAAATGGATTCAATGATAAACACACAGAGAGAAGAAAAACGAGAACGTGAGACCTCAGAGAAGAAGGCGAGCAACACAGAGGTGAGCTTTTCTAACAGAATCCAAGAGATGGAAGAACGAATCTGAGGTCTAGAAGATACAATCACAGATATTGAATCAACCATTAAAGAAAATGCCAAATCTGGAAAACTCCTGACACAAAACATCCAAGAAATTAAGGACACCATGAAAAGAAGAAATCTGAGGGAATAGGCATTGAAGAAAGAGAAGACATCAGACTCCAGGGCCCAGAAACTATTCTCAACAAAATCATAGAAGAAAATTTCCCCAATCTAAAGAAAGAAATGCCTATAAACATACAAGAGGCCTACAGAACACCAAATAGAATTGACCAGAAAAGAAAAACTGCCCGCCACATAATAATCAAAACACAAAACATGCAGAACAAAGAAAGAATAGTAAAAGCTGCAAGGGAAAAGGGTCAAATAACATTTAATGGTAAACCTATCAGAATTACACCCGACTTCTCAGCAGAGACCATAAAAGGCAGAAGGGCCTGGACAGAGATCCTGCAAACCCTAAGAGACCACAGATGCCAGGCCAGACTGCTTTACCCAGCAAAATTATCAATAACCATTGATGGAGAAAACAAAATATTCCATGACAAAACAAATTCAAACAGTACCTATCCACAAACCCAGCTTTACAGAAGGTACTAGAAGGAAAACTCCATCCCAAAGGGTCAAGCTACAACCAAAACTATCCAGGAAATAGATAACTATCCCATGGCAAAAACAAACTACAACAAAAACGCTCGACTGGAAACAACATCAAAATTAAGACTCTTAACAGTCACTGGTCATTAATCTCTCACACAATGGCCTCAATTCTCCAATAAAAAGACACAGACTAACTGAATGGGTGCATAAACAAGATGAACATTCTTCTGCATTCAAGAAACACATCTCACCCATAATGAAAGGCATTACCTCAGGGTAAAAGGTTGGAAAAAATATTCCAAGCAAATGGTCACAAGAAGCAAGCAGGCATAGCCATTTTAGTATCGAACAACATAGACGTTCAACCAAAATTAATCAAAAGGGATGAGGAAGGACACTCCATACTCATCAAAGGTAAAGTCAACTGAGATGACATCACAATTCTGAACATCTATGCTCCCAATACAAGGGCACCCACATTTGTAAAAGATCTCCTAAAAAAGCTTAAACCACACATCGATCCCCACACAATAATGTGGGGAGACTTCAACACCCCACTCTCACTGAAGGATAAGTCATTGAAACAGAAACTAAGCCGAGAAATGACATCATTAACCAAGTCATGGGTCAAATGGATCTAACAGATATCTATAGAACCTTCACCCAAAAGAAAGAATACACCTTCTTCTCTGCACCCCATGGAACCTTCTCCAAAATTGATCACATTGTAGGTCACAAAGCAAGCCTCAATAGATACAAGAGGATTGAAACAATGCCTTGTATCCTATCAGATCACCATGCTCTTAAGCTTAAATTCAACAACAACAGAAATAACAAAAAGCCTACACGTTTGTGGAAACTAAACAACTCTCTGCTAAATGACACCTGGGTCAGGGAAGAAATAAAGAAAGAAATCAAGGAGTTTCTGAAATTCAATGAAAATGAAGAAACAAAATACCCAAATTTGTGGGATACATTGAAAGCAGTGCTAAGAGGAAAATTCATAGCACTAAGTGCCTTTAAAAAGAAATTGGAAACATCACACATAAGCATCTTAATGACACAACTGGAAGCCCTAGAAAAAAAAGAAGCAGAAACACCCAAGAGGAGTAGATGTCTGGAAATAATCAAACTCATGGCTGAAATTAACAAATTAAAAACTAAGAAAACAGTCGAAAGAATCAACAAAACCAAAAGCTGGTTCTTTGAGAAAATCAACAAGATAGACAGACCACTAGCCAAACTAACTAAAAGGCAGAGAGACAGTATTGAAATCAACAAAATCAGAAATGAAAAGGGAGACATAACAACAGATACTGAAGAAATTCAAAGAATCATAAGATCCTACTTTGAAGGCATATACGCCACAAAATTTGAAAATCTAAGGGAAATGGACGATTTTCTTGATCAATTTCACTTGCCAAAGTTGAATGAAGAACAGATAAACAAGCTAAATAGTCCCATTTCCCCTACAGAAATAGAAGCAATCATCGATGGTCTCCCAACCAAAAAAAAGCCCAGGGCCAGATGGTTTCAGTGCAGAATTCTAACCAGACCTTCAAGGGTGAGCTAATACCGATACTCTTCAAGCTACTCCAAAGATAGAATGGATGGAAATTACCAAATTCATTCTATGAGGCCATAGTCTCATTGATACCTAAACCTCACAAAGACTCAACAAAGAAAGAGAACTTCAGACCAATTTCTCTTATGAACATAGATGCAAAAATACTAAATAAAATACTTGCAAAACGAACACAGGAACACACCAAAGATATCATTCAACATGACCAAGTAGGCTTCATTCCAGGCATGCAGGGATGGTTTAATATACGGAAATCCATCAATGTAATCCACCATATAAACAAACTGAAAATAAAAAACCACATGATCATCTCCTTGGATGCAGAGAAAGCATTTGATAAAATTCAACACGCATTCATGTTTAAAGTTTTAGAGAGATCGGGGATACAAGGCACTTTCCTCAACATAATAAAGGCTATATACAGCAAGCCAATAGCCAAAATCAAAGTAAATGGTGAGATACTCAAGGAAATTCCTCTCAAATCGGGAACAAGGCAGGCTGCCCACTCTCCCATATCTCTTCAATATAGTACTCGAAGTTCTAGCCAGAGCAATAAGACAACAAAAGGAGATCAAGGGTATCCAAATGGGAAAGGAGGAAGTCAAATTATCCCTCTTTGCAGATGATGTGATAGTGTACATAAGTGACCCTCAAAACTCCACCAGAGAACTCCTAAAGCTGATAAACACCTTCAGCAACTTGCCTGGATACAAAATTAACTCAAAAAAGTCTGTAGCCTTCCTATACACAAATGACAATCTTGCAGAGGAAGAAATAGAAAAACCACCACCCCTTCACATTAGCCACACGCATATAAAATATCTAGGAGTTCACCCTAACTAAGCAGGTGAAGGACTTGTATGAAAAAATTTCAAAACTCTGAAGAAAGAGATTGAAGATGACCTGAGATGATGGCATGATCTTCCTTGCTCATGGATTGGGAGATTAACATAGTAAAAATGGCCATCCTACCAAAAGCAATCTACAGATTCAATGCAATCCCTATCAAAATACCTACACAATTTTTTAAAGACATTGAAAGTTCAATTCTGAACTTCCTATGGATAAACAAAAAACCCAGAATAGCTAAAACAATCTTGTACAATAAAAGGTGCTCTGGAGGAATCTCCATACCTGATTTCAAACTGTTCTATAAAGCAATAGTAATTAAAACAGCATGGTACTGGTACAGCAACAGGCTGGTTGATCAGTGGAATCGAATCAAAGACCCAGATATGAATCCACACACATATGGTCACTTGATTTTTGACAAAGAAGGCAAATCCATTCAATGGAAAAAGGATAGCATCTTCAGCAAATGGTGCTGGTCTAACTGGAGGTCTATGTGTAAAAAAATGCAACTGGACCCATATTTGTCACCTTGCACAAAACTCAAATCCAAGTGGATTAAAGACCTCAACATAAAACCAGAGACACTAAGCCACTTAGAGGAAAAAGTAGAGAAGAGCCTGGAACATATTAGCACAGGAGACAACTTCCTGAACAGAACACCAATGGCCCAAGCCTTAATGTCAACCATTAATAAATGGGACCTCATGAGGCTGAGAAGCTTCTGTAAGGCAGGAGACACTGTCAAGAGAACAAAGCCACAGCCTACAGAATGGGAAAAAATCTTCACCAACCCTACATCTGACAAAGGTCTAATATCCAAAATATATAAAGAACTCAAGAAATTAAGCACCACCAAACCGAATAACCCAATTGAGAAATGGGGCTTGGAACTAAACAGAGAATTCTCAACAGAGGAGTATCAAATTGCTGAGAAACACTTAAAGAAATGCTCAACCTCCTTAGTCATCAGGGAAATGCAAATCAAAACAACTCTGAGATTCCATCTTACACCCATCAGAATGGCCAAGATCAAAAATTCAAGTGACATCACATGCTGGCAAAGATGTGGGGAGAGAGGAACACTCATTCATTGCTGGTGGGAATGCAAACTAGTACAGCCACTTTGGAAATCTATCTGGTGCTATCTCAGAAAAATGGGAATAGGGCTTCCTCAAGACCCAGCTATTCCACTCCTTGGAATATACCCAGAAGATGCTCCAGCACACAACAAGAAAATTTGCTCAACCATGTTCATAGCAGCCTTATTCATAATAGCCAGAACATGGAAACAGCCTAAGTGTCCCTCAGTAGAAGAGTGGATAAAGAAACTGTGGTACATATACACTATGGAATACTACTCAGCTATTAAAAACAAGGAATTCCCAAAATTTGTGGATAAATGGATTGAGCTAGAAATGATCATAATGAGTGAGTTAACCCAGAAGCAGAAAGAATCAAATGGTATATACTCACTTATATCTGCATACTAGGCCAAGGGGCATGTCCCATGAAAGCCTTCACTTACCAGGAAACTGGGAAAGTGGGGAAGGCATCCTATTGGGACTCTAAATGAGAGACGCATGGGAGAATAGCAAAATAAAAGGGTGCAGCGGGTCCTAGAAATCTAGAAGTAGAACAATATGATAGGCAGATTTGGGCCCAGGGGTCCCGCTCAAACTAAGGCACCAGCCAAGGACAATACAGGAGGTAAACTTTAAACCCCTTCCCAGATCTAGCCAATGGTCAGAATGTTCTCCACAGTTGAGTGGAGAGTGTGATATGACTTTCTCATGTACTCTCGTGCCTCACATTTGACCATGTTCCCTGGAGGGGGAGACCTGGTGGCACTCAGAAGAAGGACAGCAGGTAGCCAAGAAGAGACTTGATACCCTATGAGAATATACAGGGGGAGGTAATCCCCCTCAGTCACAGTCATAGGGGAGGGGAATAATGGGAAAATGGAGGGGTGGGAGGAGGGAGGAATGGGAGGATACAAGGGATGGGATAAACATTGAGATGTAACAAGAATCAATTAATAAAAAAAAAAAAGAAAAAAAATGCAGAAAAACTCAAGGAAATCCCTCTAAAGCCGGTGACCAGATAAGGCGGCCCACTTTCCCCATATGTCTTCAATATAGTTCTTGAAGTTCTAGCCAGAGCAATAAGGAGATCAATGGGATCCAAATGGGAAAGTAAGATGTCAAATTATACCTATTTGCAGATGATATGATAGTGTATATAAGTGACCCGAAAAATTCCACCAGAGAACTTCTACAGCTGATAAACACCTTCAGCAAATTGGCAGGATACAAAATAAACTCAAAAAAGTCAGTAGCTTTTCTATATACAAATGACAAATAGGCAGAGGAAGAAATTAGGAAAATTACTAGCTTCCTGATAGCCACAAGCAATATAAAATATCTAGGAATAACCTTAACCAAACAAGTGAAAGACCTATTTGAAAAAACTTTAAATCTCTGAAGAAAGAGATTGAAAATGACATCAGAAGATCATGGGATCTACCTTGCTCGTGGATTGGGAGAATTAACATAGTAAAAATGGCCATCTTATCAAAAGCAATTTACAGATTCAATGCAATCCCTATCAGAATACCTACAAAATATTTTGAAGATATTGAAAGAACAATTCTCAACTTCATATAGAGAAACAAAAAGCCCAGAGTAGCAAAAACAATCCTATACAATAAAAGATACTCCAGAGGAATATCCATACCTGATCTCAAGCTGTACTACAGAGCAACAGTAGTTAAAACAGCACGGTACTGGCACAGCAACAGGCTGGTTGATCAGTGGAATCGAATCGAAGACCCAGATATGAATCCACACACATATGGTCACTTGATTTTTGACAAAGAAGCCAAATCCATTCAATGGAAAAACGACAGCATCTTCAACAAATGGTGCTGGTCTAACTGGATGTCTATATGTAGAAAAATGATATTAGACCCCTTTTTGTCACCATGTACAAAGCTCAAGTCCAAGTGGATTCAAGACTTCAACCTAAAACCAGAGACATTAATCCAGTTAGAGGAAAAATTTGGGAAGAGTCTGGAACACATAGCTACAGGAGACAACTTCCTGAACAGAACACCAACAGCCCAGGCCTTAATGTCAACAATTAATAAATCGGACCTCATGAGGCTGAGAAGCTTCTGTAAGGCAGGTGACACTGTCAAGAAAACAAAACGACAGCCTACAGACTGGAAAAAAATCTTCACCACCCCTTCATCTGATAAAGGTCTAATATCCAAAATATATAAAGAACTCAAGAAATTAAACACCAGCAAACCAAATAACCCAATAGAGAAATGGGACTCAGAACTAAACAGAGAATTCTCAACAGAGGAATATCAAATGGCTGAGAAACACTTAAAGAAATGCTCAACCTCCTTAGTCATCAGAGAATTGCAAATCAAAACATCACTGAGATTCCATCTTACATGCATCAGAATGGCTAAGGTCAATAACTCAACTGACACCACATGCTGACAAGGATATGGAGAAAGAGGAACACTCCTTCATTGCTGGTGGGAATGCAAACTAGTACAACCACTTTGGAAAGCTATCTGGCGCTTTCACAGAAAAATGGGAATAGGGCTTCCTCAAGATCCAGCCATCCCACTCCTTGGAATATACCCAGAAAATGCCCTACCACATAACAGGGACATATGCTCAACCATGTTCACAGCTGCTTTATACATAACAGCCAGAACATGAAAACAGCCTAAGTGTCCCTCAGTAGAAGAATGGACTAAGAAACTGTGGTACATTTACACGATGGAACACTACTCAGCTATTAAAAACGAGGAATTCCCGAAATTTGTGGACAAATGGATTGATCTAGAAATTATCATAATGAGTGAGTTCACCCAGAAGCAAAAAGAGTTAAATGATATATACTCACTTTTATCGAGACACTAGTCCAAGGGATACATCCCCATGAAAAACATTACCTACCAGGAAAGTGGGTCAGATTGGAGGACATCCTATTGAGACTTTAGGTGTGAGAAGACTGGGAGAATGAGGAAATAGAAGGATCCAGAGGGTCCCAGAAAACTACAGGCGGGTCTGGACCCTGGGGTCCTCCTCAAACTATGGCACCAGCCATGGAAAATATAGGCAGTAAACTTCGAACCCCTACCCAGACTATCCGATGGACAAGACACTCTCCACTGTTAAGTGGAGAAGGATATCTGACTTTCACACAAACTCTGGTGCCCCATATTTTACCCTGTCCCTTGGATGGGGATGCCTGGTGGCACTCAGAAGAAGGATAATAGGTCACCAAGAAGAGACTCGCGATAATCTATGAGCATATACAGGTGGAGAAGGTCCCCCTCAGTCACAGACATAGGGAAGGGGAATAGGGGGGAAGTGGGAGGGAGGGAGGAATGGGAGGATACGAGGGATGGGCTAACAACTGAGATGTAATATGAATAAATTAATAACAAAAAAGAAAAAAATCATAACCCTAAGTACAAACAATAAATGGAGTAAAAAGAAAATTATGGAATAACACCTTTTATAATAGCCTCAAACAAGATAAAATATTTTGTAATTCTAACCAAGCAAGTGAAATACCTGCTGGACAAGAACATTAAAATCTTTGGAGAAATAAATTGAAGAAGACATGAAAGGGTAGCTGTATGCATGGATTGGAAGGACTAACATAATAAAAAATAAAAAATGTATCATCCCCAAAGCAATCTACAGATTCAATGCCATCTCCATCAAAGTTCAAAAACAATTATTTACTGACTTTCAAAGAACAATTCTCAATTTCATATGCCAAAATAAAAAATCCCAGAATAGCTAAAACAATCATAAACAATAAAAAAACTTCTGAAGTATTCTCCATCCCTGACTCCAAGCTGTACTGCAGAGCAATAGTAACAAAGCCCATACGTTATTTGACTAAAACCTCACAGGTAGGACAAGGCAATCAAATCAAAGACACAGAAATAAACCCACATACTTATGGACATTTGATTTTTGACAAAGGTTCAAAAAAGTTACAATGGAAAAATTAAAATATCTTTAGCTATTAGTGCTGGTCTAACTGGATTTCTTCATGAAAAAGAATGTAAATAGATTAATATTTATCACCCTGCCCAAAACTCAAGCAGAAGTGGATCAAAGAGTTAAACATTAAACCATATATACTAAATTTGATAGAAGGAAAAATGATGAAAAACATAGAATGCATTAGCCTAGTAGACAAGTTCCTGAACAGACCACCAACAGCTCAGACAAAAAGATCAACAATTAATAAATGGGACATTGTGAAAATGAAAAGCTTCTGTAATGCAATTGCTTACAGGACAAAACAGCTAGCTACAGATGGGAAAAAGTTTTCAGCAAGTCCACATCTGACAGAGAACTGACATCCAATATATATAGTTGTATATTAGACACCAAGTAACTAAATAACCCAAATAAAATGGGTACAGCTCTAAACAGGGAATTTTCAGCAAAGGAATATCAAATGGCTCAGAAACATTTAAGTAAAATTTCAATGTCCTTAGTTATCAGGGACGTACAAATCAAAATGACTTTGAGATTCCTTCTTACACCTGTCAGAATGGCGAAGATAAAAATCTCAAGGGACAGGATGGAGAGATGGCTCAGAGGTTATTAGCACCCTCTGCTCTTCCAAAGGTCCTGAGTTCCATTCCCAGCAACCACATGGTGGCTGACAATCATCTATAATGATATCTGGTGCTCTTTTCTGGTGTGTAAGTGTACATGCAAAGAGAACACTGTATAAATAATAAATAAATAAATCTAAAAATCTCAAGTGACAACACCTGCTGGTGAAGACATAGAAAAGGGGGAACAGCCCTTCAATGTTGCTAGGTGTATATACTTGTACAACCACTTTGAAAGAAATCTGGTGATTTCTCAGACAAATTGAGAACATCTCTACCTCAAGGACCAGTTAACATCTCCTGGGCATATAACCTAAATTTTGTCCCCCATATCACAAGGACATCTACTTAACACCATTGATAAAATCATTATATACACTACTCAGAAAATTGAAGCAACCAAGATGTTCCTCAAGTGAAGAACAGATAAAGTAATATGGTACAGAGATTCTAAGATGGCAGCAAGCAGTGTGGACCTTGTTTAGAAGCCAAAGAAATCAAGTCAGAAAATTGGACTTATTTCTTAAGCAGGAACACCAAGCTCCCCACCCAACTACAGCGGAAGAAACCATAGTGCACAAGGAACAAACTAGAGACAATCTTGTGTACCCCCAAACATGGGAAAAAGCATAGACCCCCAGGGGAGCAGACCATCAGAGGCTGGGGCTGCAGCGGGGGCAGTAACAGTGACTGCAACTGGACTGTGGTGGTGGCTCTGATGCCAGCAACAACAGTGGCACTAGTTGAGGTAGGTAGGCTGCAGGGAACAAAACACTTGCAGAAGTGATGGGTGTGGGGGGATTGGCGTGATCACTCACAGGAAGTGGCAAGCAACAGGGGCTGCAAGGGACTGTGAGCAGTGGCGGTAGTGGTGATAGAGTGTGGACCAGCACCTTGTCTCAGTGGCAGGCTGCACCAGCAAGGAGAAAGGGAAGGTCAGAATGCTGGACAGATCAGTGCACCAAAGCAGAGTGGCTTGCCTACAGAGCAAAAGAATAACAAAACGGAAGTCACACAGCATCTGACATCCAAATAACAGATCCACGACATGGTGAATCCTTCAGAGGAGAACTAGCAGCCAGAGGAGCCCTATAAAACCATGGAATCTAGGTGGCAGAGCTCAAACAAGTATAGATACAGGAAGGCAGAGTCTGAGAAGCCAGTGTAGAAAACAGCCCCCTATCAAAGGTACTCATCCCTGGGATCACCAGCCTGGTAAGCCCAAGTCCCCTAAGCAGATGCCTAAAGGGAAGATTACGAGGTCTAATAACAAAAATCAAAACATTATGGCTCCACCAGAAAGCCCAGAAACGAACAGATATCCTATTATAGCAGAGTCACAGGAAAATGACCTCAAAACCATGCTTATACATTTATTTGAGAACTAAAAAGAGGAAAGGAATAGATCCATCCAAAATTTCCAGGATACCACAAACAAACGAATAGAAGCCATCCAGGAGAAACCACAAGCAAACAGGTAAAGAAACTGATTAAACAATTCAAGATATGAAAACAAAATTGGCTCTGGTGTCCCATTTTTGACCAGGTTCCCTTGATGGGGAGGCCGGGTGGCACTCAGAGGAAGGATAGCAGGTTACCAAGAAGAGATTTGGATACCCTATGAGCATATATAGGGGGAGGAGGTCCCCCTTAGTCACAGACATGGGGGGAGGAGCAGGGGGAAAGCAAGAAGGAGGGAGGAATGGGAGGATACAAGGGATGGGCTAACAATTGAGATGTAATATGAATAAATTAGTAAACTATTAAACAGAAAGAGAAAACAGAATTGGCCAATATTTAAAAATCACAAACTGAGAAAAATTGTGAAATGGAACAATTAAAAAAGGAAGCAGGAATCCAACAGACAAGTATAACTAACAGAATCCAACCCACAGAAGAGAGACTCTCAGGTGCTGAAGATACAATAGAAGAAATTGATACATCTCTTAAGGAAAAATCTTAAAACACAAAATTGGTGATACAAAGCATCCAAGAAATCAACAACACCATGAGAAGGCGTAATCTCAGTATTATAGGAGTAGATGAAAAGGAAGATGCAAAGTCCCAAGGACTGGAAAATGTCTTCAAGAAAATCATAGAAGAAAACTTCCCCAATCTACAGAAAGAGATACGCTTGAACACACAAGAGGCCTACAGAATGCCAAATACACTAGGCCAGAAAAGAATTTCCTCCCAGCACATAATAATCAAAACACTAAATGCGCAGAATAAGTAAAGGATATTAAAGGCTGCAAGAGAAAAAGGCAAAATAACATATAATGGTAGACTCATCAGAATTACACCTGACTTTTTAACAAAGACAATGAAATCCAGAAGAGCCTAGACTGAGGTTATGCAGACCCTAACAGACCACAGATGCAAACCCAAGTTACTATATCCAGCAAAATTCTCAATGAACATAGATGGAGAAAACGAGATATTCCATGACAAAACCAAATTTAAACATCATCTAAACACCAACCCCGCTCTACAGAAAATAGCAGAAGGAAAACATCATCACAATGAGATCAGCCACACCCAAGAAAATGCAGCATACAGGTAATTGCACATCAGCAAAACCAAAACAGCCACAGCCACACATAATCACCACTAACTCCACAATAAAAGGATCCAATAGCCATTGGTCAATAAGATCTCTCAATGTCAATGTCTTCAACTCCGCAGTAAAAAGGCACAGGCTAACTAAATGGATGCAAAACAAGATCCTTCAATACGTTGCACTTAAGAAGCACATCTCATCAACAAAGATAGACATTACCTGAGAATAAAGGGCTGGAAGAAATTTTCAAGACAATGGTCTCAGGAAGCAAGCAGGAGTAGCCATTTTAATATCTGACAAAATAGACTTTCGATTAAAATTGATCAAGAAAGATCGAAAAGGACCCTTTGTCCTAATCAAAGGAAAAATCCATCAAAAGGACATCACCATCCTAAATATCTATGCCCCAAATATTAGGGCACCTTCATTTGTAAAAGAAATACTTTTAAAATTCAAATCACAACACAATAATAGTGGGAGACCTCAACACCACACTATCACCAATGGACAGATCCTCAAGGAAGAAATTAAATAGAGAAATAGTCAACCTAACAGAGGTCATGAATCAAATGGATATTCACAGAGTTTCTACCCAAATAGAAAAGAATACACTTTCTTTTTGGTGCCACATGGAACGTTTTCAAAAGTAGACCATATAATTGGTCACAAAATAAGCATCAATAGATACAAAAATTCAAATAATCCCTTGCATCCTATCAGACCACCATGCTCTAAAGCTGAGCATCAACAACATTAGAAATAACAAAAAGCCTACAAACACATGAAAACTGAATAATTATCTAATCAATGACAACTGGGTTAGGGCTCAAATAAAGAAATCAAAGACTTCCTAGAGTTCAATGACAATGAAGGCACAACATATCCAAATATTTGGGACACAATGAAAGCAGTGCTAAGAGGAAAATTAATAGCACTAGGTGCCTTCACAAAGAAACTGGAGACATCGCATATAAGCAACTTAATAGAACACATGAAAACTCTAGAAAAAAAGAAGCAGACACACCCAAGAGGAGTAGACAGCTGGAGATAATCAAACTCAGGGCTAAAATCAATAAGGTAGAAATAATGAAAACAATACAAAGAATCAATGAAACCAAGAGCTTGTTATTTGAGAACATCAACAAGATAGACAAACCCTTAGCCAAACTCACTAAAAGGCAAAGGGAGAGATCACAAATTAACAAAATCAGAAATGCAAAGGGAGAAACAACAATGGATCCTGAGGAAATCCAAAGAACCAATAGGTCTTACTTCAAAAGCCTATATGCCACAAAATATGAAAATCTAAAAGATATGGACAATTTTCTTGATAAATTCTCCTTTCCAAAGTTGAATCAAGATCAGGCAAACAAACAGTTCTATATCCCCTAAAGAAATAGAAGCAGTCATCAAAAGCCACCCAACCAAAAAGAGCCCTGGGCCAGATGGATTCAGTGCAGAATTCTACCAAACCTTCAAAGAAGAACTAATATCAAATACTCCTCAAACTATTCCACAAAATAGAAACAGAAAGAACCCTGCCAAACTCATTCTATGAAGCCACAATCACCTTAGTACCTAAGCCACACAAAGACCCAAACAAGAAAGAGAATTTTAGACCAATCTCCCTTATGAACATAGAAGCAAAAATATTCAATAAAATTCTGGCAAACCAAATATAAGATCACATCAGAAATCTCATCCATCATGACCAAGTAGGTTTCATACCAGGCATGCAGGGATGGTTCAATATAAGGAAATCCATCAATGTAATTAATCGTATAAACAAACTGAAGGAAAGGAATCACATGGTTATCTCTTTAGATATGGAAAAAGAATTCAACAAAATCCAACACCCTTTCATGCTAAAAGTCTTAGAGAGATCCGGTATACAAGGCACATACCTAAACATAGTAAAAGCAATATACAGAAAACCTATAGCCAACATCAAGCTTAATGTCAAGAAACTTAAGTCAATCCCACTGAATTCAGGGACAAGACAAGGCTGCTCACTCTCTCCATTGCTCTTTAATATAGTACTCAAAGTCCTAGCTAGAGCAATAAGACAGCTAAAGGAAATCAAGGGGGTACATATAGGAAAGGAAGAAGTTAAAGCTTCCCTATTTGCAGATGATATGATAATATATATCAGTGATCCCCAGAAGTCAACCAAAGAACTCCTACAGCTAATAAACAGCTTCAGCAGAGTGGCAGGATACAAAATTAACATGAAAAAGTCAGTAGCCCTCCTGTATACAGTTGACAAAAGGGCAGGGAAAGAAATTAGAGAAACCACTCCCTTCATAATAGCCTCAAACAATATATCTGAGAGTAAATCTAACTAAAGCAAGTGAAAGACATTTATGAAGAAAACTTCAAGTCTCTAGAGAAAGAAATTGAAGAGGATATCAGAAAATGGAAAGATCTCCCATGCTCATGAATTGGGAGAATCAACATAGTAAAAATGGCCATCCTACCTAAAGCAATCTATAAACTTAATGTAATCCTTATCAAAATACCAATACAATATTTTACAGAACTGGAAACATCAATACTCAACTTCATATGGAAAAAAAAAAACCAGGATAGCTAAATTGACCCTATACAGTAAGAGATCTACCATAGGACTCTCCATCCCTGATCTCAAGCTGTACTATAGAGCAACAGTAATAAAAACAGCATGGTACTGGCATAGAAATAGGCCAGTTGACCAATGGAAGTGAACTGAGGACCCAGATACACATCCACACACATATGGCTATTTGATTTTTGACAAAGAAGCCAAAACGATACAATGGAAAAAAGAAAGCATCTTCAACAAATGGTGCTGGTCTATCTGGATGTCTACATGTAAAAAATGCAAATAGATCCATATTTATCACCCTGCATGAAACTAAAGTCCAAGTGCATTAAAAACCTCAACATAAAACCAGACACATTAAATGTGTTAGAATAAAAATTGGGTAAGACCATAGAACTCATTCCCACAGGAGACAAATTCCTGAACAGAACATCAACAACTCAGGCTCTAAGATCAGCAATTAATAAATGGGACCTTATGAGGCTGAGAAGCTTCTGCAAGGCAGAAGACACTGTCAGCAGAACAATGTGACAGCCCACAGATTGGGAAAAATCTTTACCAACCCTACATCTGACAAAGGGCTGATATCTAAAATATATAAAGAACTCAAGAAATTAAATACCACCAAACCAAATAAGCCAGTTAAAAATGGGGTACAGAACTAAACAGAAAAGTCTCCAAAGAGGAATATCGAATGGCTGAGAAACACTAAAGAAATGCTCAACATTCCTATACATCAGGAAAATGCAAATCAACACGACCTTGAGATTCCACCTTATACCTATTTGACTAGTGAAGTTCAATAACTCGAATGATAACACATGCTGGAGAGGATATGGTGAAAGGGAAACACTTCTCCACTGCTGGTGAGAGTGAAAACTTTTTCAACCACTCTGGAAAGGAGTATGGTGCTTTCTCATAAACTTGGGAATAGCTCTACGCCAAGATCCAGCTAAACCACTCCTGGGCATATACCTGAAAGATGCCCCACCATGCAACAAAGACATTTGTGCAACTATGTTCATAGCAGTCTTATTTGTAATAGCCAGAACCTGGAAACAACCTGTGGTACACAATGGAATACTATTCACCTATTGAGAACAAGGAAATCTTGAGTTTTTCTGGCAAATGAATGGAATTAGAAATGATCATCCTAAGCAAGATAATCCAGACCCCAAAAGACATGCATGGTATATACTCACTCATATATGGATTTTAAACCAACATAGACAACTTAGGAGAGACTTCACCCAGCAGGGTATAGGGACAGTTACAGAGGCTTAAAGCTGGACACTGGACAGAGTCCAGAGTGTAGGGTGGCCCTGTCAGGCCACAGAGGAGGAGGTCATATGTAGTACAGGTGATACTAGATAAACTAAGGTCAGAGGTTAGGGGAGGAGAGCTGTCATATCTAAGGACTAGGTGAGGGAGGGAAAGGAGATGAGAGAGGGGATGGATGCTGGTACATGAGGGAGGGCATGGAATCGGGAGGGGATGAGAGAGGGGGCTACAATTGAGATGTAATGAATGCAATCCACAGAACAAGCAGGTAATTTATATTCATAATTCCACTACATGAGAATAATGCTGAGACTGGCAGAGATATAAATGTAAAGACATAGAGAGGCCTCATATTGACCATGGATTCTCTGTGACTTAGAATTAGAGGCCACTACTACTAAGGCATGAAGAAAGATTTGCAAATGCCTTACATCGACCCATACAATGCCCAGAAAACTAGCTTTAATTGTTCTGCACATCCCGTACACCTTGTACAATTAGTTGTCTTTGTTCCTGCCACAAACAGAATCTGCCTAAAAATGGGAACTTAGATGCAGACAGAGTAGACGGCCACACTCTGCTAAGTCAGGGTAAGAAAGTCCTCAATAGTTCCTGCCCTGCAAACAAGTCTGGCAGAGATATTAGGCCAGAAAGCTGAAGATGAGGCTCCAATGTTATAAAGTGCATTGGGTGACTGGTCAGGAAATAAACTGTCTGAAGTCAATCTGTACATTTTGGAAGCTGCTAACGTACATGGCTAGGTCACTCAAGAATTTATGTTTTATTCCTTCTCAAGTCTCTGAGGGGCTTTGAAGACGAGACAGTATAGTTTTACAACCAAGCTTAGTTGATTATCGGACAAGATCATCTTACATTAAGATAAAGAAGTTAAGCTATTAGAGTTGAGATAGGATAGATATTGAATCTCATTCAGAAATTTAGACCCCAAAAGATAGGAAAGATACTTACTTCAAATGGGAGGAATGCAGATGGCCAATTCACTATAAATGTAACACGTATAGAACTCATTATTCTTACGATGATTGTCATATGGTTATCCCTGCTTTATGTAGTTTGTTTTATACGTGTGTAATAAAGTAAAAGTATAAAAAAGGCTCGAGGCAATGATAGATTTTTTTTTCTCTAACTGTGAGCATTCAAACAGAAACTACATGAAAGAAAGTTAGGACCCTGACATAACAGTACCTTGCTAGATATCAATGCCAGTAGAAAAGTTTCATTAGAATCTACATTGAAAGCAATAGAACATTGGCTTGGAACATTGTGCTTTACAGGTAATTTTTTTCAATAAAAGGCCTTTTGGCAGCTAGCTTTACCTTGGATAGCATACTTGTTGGTTGGGACTCAAAATAGGTCTACTTTTTTTCTTTATTAGAGATCATTTGGCTCAAGATACGTTGCTATGATTATTTTGTAAACATAACGCCTTTTGCTTGGGGAAATTTATGATCAAACATTCTTGAGTATTGTTTAAGAAATAATAATCAGAAGCTGGATCCAAGATGGCAGCACCAATCATAAACTTCTGCTTAGTAGGACAACCAGGACTGCACAGTGATCTAAGGTCCAAACTGAGATCTACAAAACACCAATGCTGTTGATTCCTTGGAGAGTGATCCACATTATATGGAGAATGGGTGGGTCCAGCCCCTGGCCACCCAGCTAATTCACAGAAAAATCTCGAGGGACAGCCCACATTAGCCACCATCTTGAGAAAGACTGTGGGATATCTTGCAGCTTTGAGCTTTCACCACCAGTGTACTGCTTTCTGGATCCAGGACAGTGAGTGGACAGGAAGAGTTGAGTCCTGACACCAAACACAATCCAACTTATCTGCCTCCTGAAAAAGAATGTGGGCCACCCAAGCAACTTTGGGCCCTGATTTCTTTCAGGCACCCAGCTGCTTGCTGGCCTACCCCAGCTGGGTCACACAGCAGATAGGAAGAGCCCTGCCATCTCAAAAAGGACTGTATGGAAATTGTGCAGCTTTTGGCTTGGAGATTTATCAGTCCACTCCTCTCCTGCCTGATGCAACTGGGATACAACCAGGGAACCCAGCTAATTTGAGCTTGGTGCAGGCTCTAACACCCACTGTCCAACATCTTGAGGAGGCATCTGGAGAGCCTTAGCAAACAACCTTTGGCTTGGAGCTCTATTTACTTGTACCCAACCTGCCTGGCCCATGTGGGATACAGTCAGCAACCTCATTGGAGGAACCTCTAGGTCTGCTAACATCAGAGAAAACCAGATGCCTAGAGAACATCACCAGAAGACTAGCAATAAAACTCAGTGCCATATAACAACACCAGAAAACAGTGATCCTACTACAGCAAGCACTAGAGATATGAAAGCTATGAAGTGCAATGAGAAGACTGTAAATCTGAGGGGATAAAATGATAGAAGGTTTGCTAGAGGAAAATAAACCACTGAAAGAAACACAGGAAAATACATCCATACAGAAGAAATAATTGAATAAATCCTATAAAGAATTACAGGAAAATTCAATCAGATGGGAGAAAGAAATGAATAAAACTATTCAAGACATAAAGAGGGAATTAAAAGCAACAATGAAAACATAAACTGAGGCAATATTAGAGTTGAAAAACACAGGGAAAATAACATGAACTATGGATGTAAGCAACACAAACCAAGTACAAGAGATGGAAGAGGGAATCTCAAGTATGGAAGTTATGATCGAGGATATTGATACATCAATTAAAGAAAACGTTAAAACTAAAAGTTCCTAACATAAAACACAAATGGTATCTGTGACACTATAAAAAGACCAAATCTAAGAATAATAGGAATAGTAGAAGGAGAAGACTCCAAGGCCCAAGGCCCAGAAAACATAGAAGAAACTTCACCAAACTAAAGAAAGAAATGCCCATAAACATAGAAGAAGCCTAAAAAACTACAAATAGAGTTGAAAGAAAAATCCTCCCATCACATAATAATCAAAACATTAAATGTACAGAACAAAGAAAGATATTAAAAGCTGCAAGACAAAAAGGTCAAGTCAAATATAAAGGCAAATACTTGAGAATTATATATGACTTCTCAAAAGAGACTTTGAAAGCTAGAACATCTATGCCTCAAATGCAGGAGCACCGACATTCCTAAAAGAAATGTTACTAAGCCTTAAATCACACATCAAAACACTCTCCTTAATAGTGGGAGACTTCAACATGCCTCTCTCATAATACACAGATCATGGAGACAGAAGCTAAATGAAGAAATTAGGGAATTATTAGACACCATAAAACAAATGGTCCCAACCTACATCTACAAAAAATTTCACCCAAACACAAAAGAATACACCTTCTCAGCACCTCATGGTACCTTCTCCAAAATTGCCCACATACTTGATCACAGAGAAAGCCTCAACAGGTACAAGAAAATAGAAATAATTCCTTGCATATTATCAGACCACCATGGATTAAAGCTGGAACTCAACAACAAAAGAATGCCAAAAGCCTATAAATTCATGGAAACTGAACAACTCCCTACTCAATGACCTCCAGGTAAGAAATGATGTAAAAAGAGAAATTAAAAACTTCTTAGAATTCAATGAAATGGAAGGGACAATATACCCTAACTTATGGGACACAATGAAATCAGTGCTAAGAGGAAAGTTCACAGCACTAAGTGCCTTTAGAAAGAAACTGGAGATATCCCTTACTACAACATTGACAGCACACATGTATCTCTATTACAGAAAGAAGCAGGTTCATGCAAGAGGAGTAGATGGCTGGAAATCATCAAAGTCAAGGCTGAAATCAATAAATTAGAAACAAATAAATTCAAAGAATCAACAAAACCAAGAGCTGATTCTTTGAGAAAATCTACAAGAGTAACAAACCTTTGGCCAAACTAACTAATAGGCAAAGGGAGCATATTTACATCAACAAAATCAGAAATGAAGAGGGAGACATAATTACAGACACTGAGGAAACCCAAAGAATTATCAGGTCTTAGTTCAAAAGCCTATATGCCACAAAATTTGAAAACCTAAATGAAATGGACAGTTTTCTTTTCTTTTTAAAATATATTTTCTTAATTTATTCTTGTTACATCTCAGTGGTTATCCCATCCCTTGTATCCTCCCATTCTTCCCTCCCTCCCATCTTCCCCTTACTCCCCTCCACTATGACTGTGACTGAGGGGGACTTCCTCTCCCTTTATATGCCCATAGGGTATCATGTCTCTTCTTTGTAGCCTTCTATCTTTCCTCTGAGTGCCACCAGGCCTTCTCATCCAGGGGAGATTTTTGTTAATAGCTACCAACTTCCAAGGTTGAATCAAGATCAGGTAAAAAAAATGGATAGTCCTATCACACCTAAGGAAATACAGGCAGTCATCAAAAGTCACCTGATAAAATAAAAGCCAGGACCACATGGATTTAGTGCAGAATTCTATCAGCTATTCAGAGAAGAGCTAATACCAATTTGTTTCAAAATTATTCTTCAAATTTAATCTGTAAAAAAATTTATTCTGTAAAATAGAAGCAGAAGGAACATTACCAAACTTATTCTATGAGGCCACTGTCACCTTGATCCCTAAACCACAGAAAGACTCAACAAAGAAAGAGAATTACAGACAAATTGATCTTATGAACACTAATGGAAAAACACACAATAAAATACTTGCAAAGTGAATTCAAGAACACATAAAAATTATTATCCACCATGACCAAGTAGGCTTCATCCCACGCATGCAGGAGTGGTTTAACATACAGAAATCCATCAATGTAATTAATCATATAAACAAACTGAAATAAAAATTTAATTATATATGTGTATAATATGAATATAAACTCTTCCTTTTTTGTGTTTGTTAAAAAATCTTGTATTTTGTTTCTTATTATACCCATATAGTGGCTGTATGAAGTATGACAATCACCATGAGTGATGTCATATTTGCCCCAATAGACATATGTTACATGTTTCATCTTATTTGTGTATGCTAAATTTTAAAGTGTTGTATGTATGCATCAATCCAAGGACCACAGAATTAAAGTAGCTAGTAAGAGAACAGAGGGAAAGATCACCCAAGGAAAAGCAAGTAGGACATAGGGTTGTAATAAGGTAAAGAGGAATCTAGAATAGGAATGGAAAGGGAGAAAAGGATAAAGGCAGGAATATGGTAAGATACAAAATACACTAAAGGCCTTTTGCAAAACTTTTTGAAGACAACTAAAGTAGAAATTTTAAAGAAGGTACATATACAAAAGGAATTTAACTGGAATCACAATATAGTAGTAGAAATGTGTCTTTAAGTAGACATCTTTTGTCACCAGTAAAACTTCAATTGACTAAAATGGGTTACATTATTTTGAGTTACTGGACAAAAGTGTTCCATATACTGCCCCACAACACACGCAAAACGATATGTCACAGGTTAATTCAATGCTATTGGTGACTCTCCACAATATAAGGTTATGGCCAGAGACACTATTACTTATGTAATTGAATATAGAGAAATTGATTGACGACCAAATACAAAGTTCACACCTACTGAGTAGTATTCTTGACACTGGAAGTTACCCTACATGTTACCTGAAGATGACCATAACCATCAATATAAAAATGTTGTAAGTCCTGAGAACTACAACAGTGACCTTCTTGGAGATGTATTGGTATAAAAGTGTCACAATGATTATGTGAGTAACCAGCATATTTTTATTGGATTCAAAGCCCATTCCATCTAACAGAAACCATATAAGACACTGTTCAAATAGAAAAGACACTGATGAAGTGGAAAGGAGCCTGAAGTTGTGGAAAACTTTCTACTTATATTCTGCTAAAGAACCACTGAAATAAAAAAGTGACTCCAAAGAAATACTGATACACACATAGATTAATATCTCACTCAACACATATCATAGATGTGTACTTAACACATAGATGGAAATAACAAAACTAGACAACTTGTAGAGTATAAGAGACCTTGAAGTACTAAGTCTTAAATGAGATACCTTTATCAAATCACTCATCACACAGCTTGGTGATCTATATAGAAGAGGAAAAGGAAGATTGTAGGAAACATGAGAGGTGGATGAATGTTAGGAATCACTGTCCTGCAGACACAGTAGAAGTGATACCACATAAGAGCTCAGAGAGTCTTTGCAACACACACACACACACACACACACACACAGAGAGAGAGAGAGAGAGAGAGAGAGAGAGAGAGAGAGAGAGAAGGGAGAGAGAGAGAGAGAGAGAGAGAGAGAGAGAGAGAGAGAGAGAGAGAGGAGTACATGGACACATCAAGTTGAATGGTCAGAGATATGGGAAGCAGTGAGAATTGAAAAAGTTGTTTAAAAAAGTTGTTGAAGGGGAAATATTCATCAAAGTACATTTCATGAAGAAGCATTTTAAATTATTAAGTGGAATAGAAATGGGTTAATTACACCATGAACAGTCTCACATATGAAAGGGATATTAAACCATGCTGGTCCTTTAAAACTATTTGTATTGATTCCAGTTCATTGCTCACAATCTGCCATTCATCTCTGGCTCTGGTAGTCATGGAAACAAAAGAATTTCTAGAGTCACTGTTGGAAGTGACTAACATTTGGTCTTCATACATACAAGACACAAAGACAGGTATTTCACATTTCCATGTAGTTTTTATAAATTGTTTTCAATTTCAAGGTCAAAAGAGGGCCACTCATATATGATTTGGGTGCTTCTTGTAATCTCATTTTCATGTAAGTCCAACTTAACAACATAATGCTGGGAAGCCCTGTGTGAGTATTTGAGGTCTCTGGAACCTGCACTTCCCATTACACTTGTGTAGTTTCCTGAACTTGAGTATGTTAATTATACTTTCTGTGTTCATTCATTTATAAACTGGGCATAATGATTTCATGAATTTCATTGGAGAGATGGGAATTTGAGGCTCCAGTAAGGAAAGGACAGGAAAGGTTTGTGTGAGTTTGAGTTTGGTTGGTGAGACACTGTTCTGAGCTAAAATATCTTTCTAACAGAACTTCCTTTACTGAAGGTGATTCACCTGTTGCGTGACCCTCTCTCTCTGTTCAACATTTCCTGTTACTTGGAAGATATTTATGATCTTGGCGTCTTTCAAATGGATCACCTCACCATTGATAAGCGAAGGTAACAACTTTTAACTTAACTTGGGGCTTTCTATCTGTCTTTCTGAAATACATGTATCTAATCCAAAGAATTTAGACATGGGCAGAACTAGATCTTTCCAGGATATACCTTATTTGTTTGGGACAATAGCGTTCTCCACCATGATTCTAGTTGTGCTTCAAAACTCAGTGTTCTAGCCATCAACAAGCTCAGTCCTGCCTTGCCAAGAAAGTGAGTATGGGTTGGGTGTTATACAGGCCACCATCAGTTCCAAACACAATATGAGCATTTCAGCACTTGACAAATGGAGCAAAATTGCTATCCAAACCTCTGGCAGTGCTTTTACTTCCACTGTAATTTATTTTTGTGCTTTGTATTCTCTTGCCTGGAGTGTGCTAAACCATAATCCATAGATAGACTACTTAAATGTGGCAGCAGGGACAAGTTATGAGAGCTTAGTGCTCTGTAGAACATAGGTTATTTTGTTTTATTACCTTTCCTTATATTCTTGGATTGACTTATACTTGTTCAATTTTTTCTTCAGGTTTGACAATTTTAAGCAGAGCGTCTTCAAGCTTAGTGGCCTCTTCAGCAGCATATCAGCTTTGGTTTTTGAAATAGCCATTGCCAGCAACCAATACTGGCGCCTATGGAAATTTGATGACAAAGTTGTGCAGTTTGTGTCCTTTGGCCTCTGGGAAGCTTATTACCCACAAGAGTTTAATGTCTCAGGGACCCTAATCAAGACGCTGGTGCACACCCCTATCGATTCAACTTGGAAACTTTCACCTGAATTTCAGTATGCACGGATCCTGTTAATTTGGGCAATTTTGATGAAGCCTGTGGTTCTGATTTTTAGTGCAATGGCCTTTAAGATCAGCTGTATGAAGAACCCATTTGTTGAGATGCAGATATATTGTTATAAGGTCTCTGCCTTGTTTTTATGTGTTAGCAGCCTCTTTTCATTTGTTTCTGTGAGCTGGAACCACGCAGTTGATTTTTATGGCCAAACCACTATTGATTTTCCACCCGATTTTCCTGTTAAGAAAGAAGCCTTAAGAAGCAAACACTTTACTGCTGTGTTTCCAGCAGGAGTCCTGACAGCCACCATGTCACTCTTTGGTGTGATCATGTTTCTTTCTGAGATAAGATCTTTGAATCTTCAGAGACAGTTGAAGGCCAAGTGTGCTTACAAAGTGGCCCTTTAAGAGGCCTGGAATGAGGGCTCCTGCATTAGTAACATCTCTCACAGGCTCCAGGAAGAAAGTTCCAATTCATAAACAAAATCCATGTATTAATCAACTCATTCTTAATAAAAAATTAGCTTGCATTCATGTTTTGTTCATTTATTTAATATTTGTATATTATCCTACCTGGTAAATGAATTCCTTTCTTTCAATGTTTCTCGTCTGAAACACTTAAGGTTATGATGATCTTTTTCAGCTTTTGCCAACAATCAGAAGCTGGCAAATATACTGGTGAAATGCAGTTTGTAATAATAAAACAAACTAATACCATATAAAAAAATTAAATCAAGCATGATACTGATACATAAAAAACGAGAACATTTCTCTTTGTAGACCCTGAGGTACTTAGGTGTATTGAGAGCAAAGCTGGACTTCCTAGTAATGTCTCCGCAGATGCTGTGTGCTGATATCATTGAGTAGTGATGCTGTGATGATCTCCAGAATGTTTTCTTTTCCTCTCTTTCTGTTTGTGAGCATTACATACATCCAGGTATTTCCAGGGTACTTTGATGGAACGAATGATATGGAGATCAGAGGATGTCTAGTCTGATTGCATTTCTTGTATTAGCTTCAGAATCACTGCTTCCAAACTCATGTTAGTTGGCTGGCAAACATAATTACCTACAGACCAATGCCATTCACACCAAAAATACAAACTTTCTTCCCAAGTCCCTACAGAATCAACTTCACTGAAAAAATAAATTAATGTCATCTAAAAATTATCCATATTCTTTAATAGTCCCAAGTTTGTTCAGTAGTGCAAAACGTCTTTAGAGACTCATGGCAGTTTTCATCTGTGAGGCCTTGGGCAATCGCAAATCAATTCAAATACTTCTAACAGGACAGGATGTGAGCACACGTATGTGTATATATGCATATATTCATATAAGTATATACATATGGATATATGTATATTTATACATATATGTGTGTATGCATGTATGTATTTCCAATATAAAAGGAGAAAAGGGACACAGCAAGGGAAGTGGTGACAGAAAATGACATAACCTAATAAGGATAAATTAATAATCCAGGCTCTCTATATCTGTCATCTAGGGAAATGACACAGGACTATTTTGGATGGAAAGATAGTAAAGAACCCTTACTTTCCAGCTTGGCTGAGTGTTTCATACATCCTGCATCTTGAGATGTCTGTACTACCTTCATGCAGCATTTCATGACAGGTATCTCATGTTTCTGGTAGCACCATAGTCCTGACGTCCCTACCTCAACATTCTCCACCTCTACATTTCAAGCAGATGGCTCTTTGGAACATCTTACAAAATCTTGAGCTCTGACACACATTAACTCTAATTGTCATTCAAATTTCTATTGATCTGCAATATTGAACCTTCCCTTTTTTCCAATCCAGTATCATATGGATCATGCTGCCAAAATTTCTCTATGTTTTCCCCTTGATACTTAGATGAAGAACGTGCTATAAATGTTTTGGTCTGTTTTCTCTACTGAGCAAGCTTTCTCCTCAGAGTTAAGTATTGTGGTATCTCCACTTTAAATAAAGTAGCATTAGATGTATAGTTCACCCATGACCTTTGTAGGGTGAACTCCCCCTAATCCATTTTATGAAAGGCACACCCTTGTGCTTGCTGAGATCTGATCACACAGATGCTACACTGGCTACCTATTGGGAATTCTACCTGAACTTTAACTACCTGTGTCATCCCTGCCCACCAAACCTAAATCTGTATTCAAGCTTCATATCAGTTTCTCCAGGAGATCTGCCCCTGAATCACTCCATCTCATACCATGCACAGAATCCTAGCATTAATCATTGAGATTCCTGCATATTCTTTCACAGTTTTATTTCTCCAAACCACAGTTTGTCTTTTCCATCTTCATACTTCCAGGCCCTTCTCTAATGGAGATGTCATCTATGGACTTTTAATTTGTAATCCACAGATTTTTTCTGCTACTGTAATGCTCACCCTTCCATACCTGACTCCAGGCACAGAACTCCTTTACCAGATTCCTTATGTGTACCTTAATTTGTAACCTGAAAATTTCAGTTTCCATGCAAAGAGGAAAAGCTAAGAGTGTAAAGATTAAAAAAAGTATTTATATTTTGACAAACCTAGAACCTTGCCCTCTAGGACCACATCCTACCCATGGGCCCTCTCCAGATCATAAACTTTATCTGCTCAAATTCCCATTTGGAAATCTCTATTTAAAGCTGACTTGAGCAGACTTTCACACTCAGCCTTAGCACTGAGTGTCAGGAATGTGAACATTCTATTATTTTTCATATCTCTATAAACTTTGCATAGGCCTGTTCAATCACACACATATGGACCCTGATTCTCCTACTATGACCAAGCATGTCTTTGCTACCTTCATACTTCTTGGTCTTGCTCTAGACTTATGAGTCATGTCCTGGCCTTGCCCATTGAGTTTCCCTGAACCTCTACTGACAGGGACTACACCACACTTCCATTTCTTCACCAACTTCTAGTGAATTTCCCACAAAGAAAGAGCACCATTTGCTATGTCCATTCTCCCATGCGAATAACTGTATGTATCATTCTTTGCTTATTAAATACAAGCACTCATATATAATCTCTGCAGTCTAATGCCTACATGTTGATGCAAAGATTGAAGATTGGCCTTGACGTGAAGCACTACCATGAAACTTACCAGGTTCTTCACCCACACCCATCCATAGCTCAGGTCATGAGTCTTCTGCAACAGATTTCCCAAGAGATATATCCTAGAACCAAGCATACCTGTGCCACCTATGTACTCCAAGATCTATTTTTGTGTGAACATATCACACATCAGTCTTGCCTAATGATGCTTCCCTGAACTGTCTCTTCCTCTCCAAGTTCTTGGATCACAGGTGTGTGACACTACACTGGGCTCTGAAAACAACATTGTCAAGAAGGTAGGCATTTTTTAGCTTATACTTATGGACTCCAGGAAAGAATCTAGAGACAGGAAGTGACATAGATGGCAGTAAGGAAACTTGCTCTCTAACTGTATACACATGGTCTACTATGCTTCAATTTTTGTATAAATCGCTATACACTGACATAGTCTGATACCACCTGTACTTGGATGGGCTTGCCCAGACCAAAATTTAATTGAGAAAATCCTTTATAATAACCTATAGGCCCAATAGATAGAAATATTTTCTCAATTATTGTTCCCTCTCTTCAGATGACCCTAGCTTTTGTCCAGTTGAAGAACTACTAATTAACATAATTGACAACTTGCCAACTTGACACACGTTTATCGGTGTTACACTATAAGTTTTCCTTTCTTGTTTATCCCACAGCTCTCCTGTTAATATCATATGAATAGAATGTAAATTGAAAAGCACCCCAGTCTTAAAATATTCAAACCCCCAAACATTTCATTCTCTTTAAAATAGTCAAATCTTTTCAAATTACAAAGTTTCTCATCAGTGGGCTCCCATAAAATAAATTAAAATACTGTATTTGACTAAGAGGAAAGAATGAAGGCACAGTTATGGTCAAACCAAAGCACTACAACCTATAGCTTTGTAAACAACTTTGTGTTGAATTTTTGGGATTCATGTACAATCTTTTGGGTTTCCAAGGGCAATGTTAGCTCTAGATCTATTGTCAGCAAGTTGAAATGCTTGGTTTATTGCTCTGTGTGGGCTCACGATATATAGACTTATTGCTGACTGTGGTGTTTATAAGCTGTGCTGGGATCTCTGCTATACTGGCATCAGGTTAGTAAGTGAGACTGTACCTTTTCCAATAGCCTCTCCTCAGATTTCTTCAAGGATTTTTAACCCACTTCATGAGGCCCAACCTCAGTTTTTTCCATGATATCTTTAGTCAATTCTCTTCCACAGCATGTTAGGTTGCACCTTCAAAAATGACCTCTCACAGAGCATGCCTCAGGTTCTCTGTACAGTGAGATCTAAAGAATCACATAGAGAATCAGAATCAGTCCTTCTGAAACTCCCAAATTTGGAAATGTCCACTCAGTTACTGGACTATCTTTGCCTCACCAATATTCTTTAATTCATGAAGGGATCTTTGGAATATGTGTGTGTGTGTGTGTGTATGTGTGTGTGTGTGAACACACACATACACACATAAGCACACACACTGCAAAAGTGATGAACTTCTCATAAAAGGTATATCTTCCACAACAATTACACTACCTTGGGACAAAGCATTCAAAGTTAAGAAACTATGGGGCCGTACTTTTTTTTTTATTAATTATTCTTGTTACATCTCAATGTTTATCACATCCCTTGTATCCTCCCATTCCTCCCACCCCCATTTTCCCATTATTCCCCTCCCCTATGACTGTGCCTGTGGGGGATTACCTCCCCCTATATATTCTCATAGGGTATCAAGTCTCTTCTTGGCTACCTGCTGTCCTTCCTCTGAGTGCCACCGGGTCTCCCTCTCCAGGGGACATGGTCAAATGTGAGGCACCAGAGTACGTGAGAAAGTCATATCACACTCTCCACTCAACTGTGGAGAACATTCTGACCATTGGCTAGATCTGGGAAGGGGTTTAAAGTTTACCTCCTATATTGTCCTTGGCTGGTGCCTTAGTTTGAGTGGGACCCCTGGGCCCAAATCTGCCTATCATATTGTTCTACTTGTAGGTTTCTAGAACCCTCTGGATCATTCTACTTTGCTATTCTCCCATGCGTCTCTCATTTAGAGTCCCAATAGGATGCCTTCCCCTCTGTCCCAGTTTCCTGGTAAGTGAAGGCTTTCGTGGGACATGCCCCTTGGGCTAGTATGCAGATATAAGTGAGTATATACCATTTGATTCTTTCTGCTTCTGGGTTAACTCACTCATTATGATCATTTCTAGCTCAATCCATTTATCCACAAATTCCAGGAATTCCTTGTTTTTAATAGCTGAGTGGTATTCCATAGTGTATATGTACCACAGTTTCTTTATCCACTCTTCTACTGAGGGACACTTAGGCTGTTTCCATGTTCTGGCTATTATGAATAAGGCTGCTATGAACATGGTTAAGCAAAGTTTCTTGTTGTGTGCTGCAGCATCTTCTGGGTATATTCCAAGGAGTGGAATAGCTGGGTCTTGAGGAAGCCCTATTCCCATTTTTCTGAGATAGCACCAGATAGATTTCCAAAGTGGCTGTACTAGTTTGCATTCCCACCAGCAATGAAGGAGTGTTCCTCTCTCCCCACACCCTCGCCAGCATGTGGTGTCGCTTGAGTTTTTGATCTTAGTCATTCTGATAGGTATAAGATGGAATCTCAGAGTTGTTTTGATTTGCATTTCCCTGATGACTAAGGAGGTTGAGCATTTCTTTAAGTGTTTCTCAGCCATTTGATACTCCTCTGTTGAGAATTCTCTGTTTAGTTCCAAGCCCCATTTCTCAATTGGGTTATTCGGTTTGGTGGTGTTTAATTTCTTGAGTTCTTTATATATTTTGGATATTAGACCTTTGTCAGATGTAGGGTTGGTGAAGATTTTTTCCCAGTCTGTAGGCTGTCGCTTTCTTCTCTTGACAGTGTCTCCTGCCTTACAGAAGCTTCTCAGCCTCATGAGGTCCCATTTATTAATGGTTGACATTAAGGCCTGGGCCGTTGGTGTTCTGTTCAGGAAGTTGTCTCCTGTGCCAATATGTTCTAGGCTCTTTCCCACTTTTTCTTCTAAGTGGCTTAGTGTCTCTGGTTTGATGTTGAGGTCTTTAATCCACTTGGATTTGAGTTTTGTGCAAGGTGACAAATATGGGTCCAGTTTCATTTTTTTACACATAGACCTCCAGTTAGACCAGCACCATTTGTTGAAGATGCTATCCTTTTTCCATTGAATGGATTTGGCTTCTTTGTCAAAAATCAAGTGACCATATGTGTGTGGATTCATATCTGGGTCTTCGATTTGATTCCACTGATCAACCAGCCTGTTGCTGTGCCAGTACCATGCTGTTTTAATTACTATTGCTTTATAGTACATTTTGAAATCAGGTATGGAGATTCCTCCGGAGCACCTTTTATTATACAAGATTGTTTCAGCTATTCTGGGTTTTTTGTTTTTCCATATGAAGTTCAGAATTGAACTTTCAATGTCTTTAAAAAATTGTGTAGTTATTTTGATAGGGATTGCATTGAATCTGTAGATTGCTTTTGGTAGGATGGCCATTTTTACTATGTTAATTCTCCCAATCCATGAGCAAGGAAGATCATGCCATCTTCTCAGGTCATCTTCAATCTCTTTCTTCAGAGTTTTGAAATTTTTTTCATACAAGTCCTTCACTTGCTTAGTTAGAACTCAAGAAATTAAACACCACCAAACCGAATAACCCAATTGAGAAATGGGGCTTGGAACTTAAACAGAGAATTCCCAACAGAGGAGTATCAAATGGCTGAGAAACACTTAAAGAAATGCTCAACCTCCTTACACTTGACTTCTAAACAGAGATTTGAAATGTGATAATGTCCAGGGCAGATATCTTACAGGCACTAAGAGTCCACAGTTGTTAGCCTCTATGACGATACCCAGCACAAAATGTAATCACCATAGATTATGAAAAAACGATATTCTATGACAAAAGCAAATTAACAAAATATCTACCCCCAAACCCATCCCTACGGAAGATACTTTCGAGGAAAACTCCAACACAAGGAGGCAAAGTGCACTCAGAAAAACACAGGAAATAGAAAAAAACCCACATCAGCAAAGCCAAAATAAGGGAAGCACACACTCCTCCACACATACACTCTTAACACCATCAACATCAAAACAATAGAAATTAACAGTCATTGGTAGTTAATATCTCTCAACCTCAATGGACTCAGTTCCTCAATAAAAAATCAAAGACTGACATAGTGTATACAGAAAATAGATCCTGATTTAGGCAGCATAGAAGAAAGAGTTGTAAGCAATAAGGTAGACATTATCTTAGAGTAAATGTTGGAGAAAGGTTTTCTAAGCAAACAGACCCAGAGGCAAGGCATATTTGGTCTCTATATTAGATTCTACCCACTGAAAGAGGAGGCTTCTCTGATGATGTGAGACACAAACCTATGTGTATAACAGAATGTCATTTGGAGTACTGGTATAGCTATATATTTTAAGCAGAACAGCAGTATTTAATTTTTCCCTAGTACATATGTATATATACTCTACAAGCCTCATTCTGTGTTCAGTGATCATACTGTGCTTGTCCTGATGATACTCAGAGAACTTTGGCTACCATGCCCATTTACATATTCTTTGGCCTACCTCCTCTCACACAATGTCTACAACCTCTCCAGATGTGTACAATGAAGCAATATTGCACTTGGTGTCTCCAAAGTTCCAGAGCTAGCATTTTATTTGCAAACCTTGAAAATGCTCTTCTTGCATAGTCCTCAGAACATCACTAATGCCATCTTCACACTCCTAGGTCCAGCTCTGGTCACAGGGCACCTGCATAGGCTTTTGATGTTACCCTAGAATGAGTCTGTGCCTGCTACACTCATAGTCTGAGTCCATAACACACAGATAATGAAAGAATTTACAGCAAGAACTCTCAGAACTTTTTCCAACATGTAATCTCCAATCCTGTAGGTCTTCCTCCTGAACAGCAACTCTTGCACCAATGTTGACTTCATCATTCACAAAGAATATCAAACAGGGGTAGAAAGGAAAATGCAATAAACAATAACATAGATACTGAAAATATAGAACTATGATAGAGAATGAATGATTGAGGGAAAAATCCATGAGTTGCATATGTATAAAACTCAAGTTAACATAAGCTGGCATTTCTCAGTAAACTCAGTATAATTAAGAAGAACATGGAACAATTTACTTCAAGTTTTAAAATATTATGAATGCTAACATAAAGTACTATATACAACAAAATTATGTGCTGTATTTTAAGAAAATCAACAATTTTACATATATAAACATGCTAATACACTTCATGTCCTTCAATCCAGTGCGATGTGCAATACTGGAGTAAATACTTCAGACTGAGGACTGGAATAAATATAGGCAAGTGATTAATGGAAGAAGACAAATGACAATATTTAACTACAGAAATACAAAATTAGATTAAGAGGCAATTAGCAAGGAAAACAAATAACAAAATTACAGCAATCACCAAAGAACTTTCTTTCTTTTTTCTTTGGAGATATAGTTTCTTTGTCTCAGAAAGCTCTGAAAGACCAGAAAAACTTTATTCCACTCCTTTAGGTCTGTGATAGAATGTGACTTCCACCTCCACCATATGATCACAGTGGATCATCCTGATAGCCTGCTTACTCTTCCTCTGTGTGACACCAGGCCTCCACACCAAGGGGAATTAGTCAAATACAGGCCACCATAGTTCATGTCAGAGTCAGTACCTGCTTCCCAGATGACTGTGGAGAATGTGTTGTCCATTGGCACAATCTGAATTGGGGTTCTAAGTTTACTGCATGTATTGTCCTTGGTTGGTACAGTAGTTAGAGTGGACTGCCCCCTGGATCCAGATAGCCTTGATGGAATTCTTGTAGGTTTCTAGGACCCTCTGGATCCTTCTATTTCCCCATTCTCCCATACTTCTCTCACCAGAAGTCCCAATAGGAAGTCCCAGAATCTAACCCAATCTCCTGCTAAGTAAAGACTTTCAGGTGACATCTCTATGGGGCTATCATCCAGTTATAAGTCAGTATATAGTATGTGTATCATTCTGTGTCTGGGTTAACTCATGCAAGATGATCATTTGTAGTTCCATCCATTTGCCTGCACATTTCAGGTTTCTTTTGTTTTAATAGGTGAATAGTATACAATAGGGTAAATATACCACAGTTTCTTTATCCATTCTTTGACTGATAGACATGTAAGTTTTTTCCAGGTTCTGACTATTATAAATAAGGCTGCTATGAACACGGTTGAACACATGTCCTTGCTGTGTGGTGGAGCATCTTTTGAGTATATTCCAAGGAGTGGAATAGCTTGTTCTTCAGGTAGCCCTATTTCAGGTTTTCTGAGAAAGAGCCAACTTGATTTCCAGAGTGGTTGTACAAGTCTTCACTACCATCATCAATGAAGGAGTGTTCTCCTTCGACAAATCCTTGCCAGCATGTGCTGTCACTTGAGTTTTTGATCTTAGCCATTCTGATGGGTGTAAGATGGAATCTCAGAGTAATTTTGGTTTTTGTTTCTCTGATGACTAAAGATGTTGAGCATTTCATTAAGTGTTTCTCAGCCATTCAATATTCCTATGTTGAGATTTATGTTTAGTTCTGATTTCCATTTCTTAATTGGGTTCTATGGTTTGGTGGTGTTTAATTTCTTGAGCACTTTATATGCTTTGGATATTAGAAGTTTGTCAGATGTAGGGTTGGTGAAGATCATTTCCCAGTCTCTATGCTGTTTCTTTGTTCCCTTGATAGTGCCTTCTGCCTTACAGAAGCTTCTCAGCCTCATGAGGTCCCATTTATTAATTGTTGACCTTTGAGCCTGGGGCGTGGAGTTCTGTTGAGGAAGTTGTCTGCTGTGTCAGTGAGTTCCAGGCTCTTACTCACTTTTTCTGATTACAGGTTTACTGTCTCTGGTTTTATGTTGAGGTCTTTAATCTACTTGGACTTAAGTTTTGTGCATGATGATGAAGATGGATCTACTTGCATCTTTCTACATGTAGACATTCAGTTAGACCAGCACCATTTGTTGAAGATGCTATCCTATTTCCATTGAATAGATTTGGCATTTTTTTGTCAGAAATAAAGTGTTCATAGGTATATGGATTTTTTGGGGGTCTTTGATTCAATGTCATTGGTCCACCAGGCTATTGTTATGCCAGTACCATACTGTTTTAATTAATGTTCCTCTATAATACAGTGAGAGATCAGGTATGGTGATTCCTCCACAGAATCTTTGATTGTACAGGATTGTTTTAACTATGCTAGATTTTTTGTTTTGCCATATGTGAAGTTGAGAATTGATCATTCAATGTCCTAAAAAATCATGTAGGTCTTTTGATAGGGATTGCATCAAATCTGTAAATTGATTTTGGTTAGATGGCCATGCTTTCCTATGTTACATCTCCTGATCCACAAACAAGGGAGATCTTTCCATCTTCTGATGCCATCTTCAATCTCTTTCTTCAGAGATTTGAAGTTTTGTTCAAACAAGTCTTTCACTTGCTTGGTTATAGTTTCTCCCAGATATCTTATTTTGTCTGTGGCTACTGTGAAGGGTATAGTTTCATTAGTTTCTTCCTCCTCATGATTGTCATTTGTATACAGGAAGGCTACTGACTATTTTGAGTTAATTCTGTTTCCAGCCACTTTGCTGAAGGCATTTATGAGATGCAGAAGTTCTCTGGTGGAATTTTGGGCATCATTTATGTATGTTATCACATCATCTGCAAATAGGGGTAATTTTACCTCCTCTTTTCCTATTTGGATCCCCTTGATTGCCTTTGTTGTCTTATTGCTCTGGCTAGAACTTCCAGATCTATAGTGAAGAGATATGGAGAAAGTGGTCAGCCTTGTCTATTCTCTGATTTTAGAAGAATTTCCTTGAGTTTCTCTCCATTTAATTTGATGTTGGCTGTTGGATTGTTGTATATAGCCTTAATTATATTTAGGTATGTGCTGTGTATCCCTGAGCTGTCCAAAATTTTAAACATGATTGGTTGTTGGATTTTGTTAAATGATTTTTTTGGCATTTAGAGAGATTATCATTTGTTTTGTTTTGTTTCAGTTTGTTTATATAGTGGATTACATTGATGGATATCCATATATTGAACCATCCTTGCATGCCTGGAATGAAGCTTACTTGGTCATAGTGAATGATATATGTGATCAGTTCTTTTATTCAGTTTTCAAGTATTTAACTGAGTATTTTTGCATCAATGTTCATAAAAGAAATGGGTCTGAAGTTCTCTTTCTTTGTTGGATCTTTGTAATGTTTAGGTATCAAAGTGACTGTGGCCTTATAGAATGAGTTTGGTAATGTTCCATCCATTTCTGTTTTTGGAGTAACTTTAAGAGTATTGGTATTAGGTCTCCTTTGAAGGTCTGGTAGAATTCTGTGCTGAAGCCATATGGCCCCTGGTTTTGTTTATGGTTTTTTTTTTTTTTGGTTGGTAGACTTTTAATAACTGCTTCTATTTCTGTAGAAGAGATAGGATTGTTTAATTTGTTTATCTTATCTTAATTCAATTTTAGCAAGTGGAATCTATCAGGAAAGTGTCCATTTCCCTTAGATTTTCAAATTTTGTGGCATATAAGCCTTTGAAGTAAGACCTTATGATTCCTTGTATTTCTTCAGTGTCTGTTGTCTATTTTATTTCTGATTTTGTTGATTTGGATAATGTCTCTTTGATTTTTAGTTTGGCTAGTGGTTTGTCAATCTTGTTGATTTTCTCAAAGAACCAGCTTCTCATTTTGTTGATGATTTGAACTGTTCTCTCTGTTTCTAATTTATTCATTTCAGCTCTGAGTTTGATAATTTCCAGACTTCTACTGGTCTTTGGTGTTTTTGAATCTTTTTTCTAGGGCTTCCAGATGTGTCATTAAATTGCCTAGGTGAGATGTTCTAAATTTCTTTGTGAAGGCACTTAGTGCTATGAATTTTCCTCTTAGCACTGTTTTAAATGTGCCCTACAAATTTGAGTATGTTGTTCCTTCATTTTCAATGAATTTCAGGAAGTCCTTAATTTATTTCATTATTTATTCCTTAACTGAGGTGTCATTAAGTAGAGAATTGTTTAGTTTCCGTGTGTGTAGGCTTTTTGTTATTTCTGTTGCGGTTGAAGTCCAGCCTTAGAACATGGTGATGTGATAGGATACAAGGTATTATTTCTATCTTCCTGTATCTGTTGAGGCTTGCTTTGTGACCTACTATGTTGTCAATTTTGGAGAAGATTCCATGGGTATCTGATAAAAAGTTATAGTCCTTTGTGTTTGGGTGAAAATTTCTTTAGATATCTGGTAAATCCGTTTGATTCATGACATTTGTGTTGTTATTTCTAGTTTTTTTTTCTGTTTCAATGACCTATCCTTCAGTGAAAGTGGGATGTTGAAGTCTTAATTAATGTGTGGGGATCGACGTGTTGTTTAAGTTTTGTTAATATTTCTTTTACAAATGTGGTTGCCCTTGTATTAGGAGTGTAGATGTTCAGGATTGTGATGTCCTCTTGGTTGACTTTACCTGTGATGAGTGTAAAGTGTCCTTCCTCATTCCTTTTGATTAATTTTGTTTTAAGGTCTATTTTATTAGATATTAAAATGGCTATGCCGGGTTTCTTCTTGTGTCTGTTTGCTTGGAATATCTTTTTTTCCAGCCTTTTAAACTGAGGCATTGTCTATCCTTGTGGTTGACATGTGTTTCTTGAATGCAGAAGAATGTTAGATCTTGCTTATGCATCCATTCAGTTAGTCTGCATCTTTTTATTGGAGAATTGAGACCATTTGTGGGACACATTGAAAGCAGTGTTAACAGAAAAAATCATATTACTAAGCACCTTCATAAAGAAGTTGGGAACAGCTTATACAGGCAACTTAATGACACATCTGGAAGACTTAGAAAAAAGAAGATACACCCAAAAGGAATAGACATTTGAAAATAATCGAACTTAGGACTGAAATCAATAAATTAGAAACAATGGGAACAATTTAAATGATCAACAAAACCAGGAGTTAGTTCTTTATGAAAATCAACAAGATACACAAACCTTTAGCAAACTAAATAAAAGGCAGAGAAACACTATCCAAATCAAAATCAGAAATGAAAAGGAAGACATAAGAACAAATACTGAAGAAATACAAAGAATCTTAAGATTCTACTCAAAGGCATATATGCCACAAAATTTGAAAATCTTAGGGAAATGGGCAATTTTCTTGACCAATTGCACTTGCCAAAATTGGATCAACATAAGATAAACAAACTGTATAGTCCTATTTCCCCTACAGAAATAGAAGCAGACATTAATACTCTCCCATTCAAAATAAGTCCAGGGCCATATGATTTGACTGCACAATTCTACCAGACCTTCAGAGAAGAGCTAATACCAATATTCTTCAAACTACTCCAAAAGATAGAAATAGATGGAACATTACCAAACTCATTCTAAGAGGCCACGGTCACTTTGATACGTAAACATCACAAAGACCCAAAAAAGAAAGGGAATTCCATACCAATTTCTCTTATGAATTTTGATGCAAAAATACTCCATAAAATACTCCCAAGCTGAAAACAAGAACACATCAAAACTATCATTCACCATGACCAGGAAGGCATTATTCCAAGAATGCAGGGATGGTTCAATATACTGAAATCCATCAATGTAATCCATCATATAAACAAACTGAAAGAAAAAACATAAAATCCTCTCTTTAGATGCTGAAAAAGCATTTGACAGATTCCAGCACCCATTCAAGTTTAAAGTTTTGGAGACATCAGGCATACAAAGCACATACATAAACATAACAAATACTATCTACAGCAGGCCAATAGCCAACATCACATTAAATGGACAGATACTCAAGGAAATTCCTCTAAAATCAGAGACCAGGGAAGGCTCCACACTTTATCCATATCTCTTCAATATAGTTCTTAAAGTTCTAGCTAGAGCAATAAGACAACAAAAGGAGATGAAGAGGATCAGAATGGGAAAGCAGGAAGTCAAATTACCCGTATTTGCAGATGATATGACAGTGTACATAAATGATGCACAAATTTCCACCAGAGAACTCCTATAGCTGATAAATACCTTCAGCAAAATGACTGGATATAAAATTAACCCAAAAAGTCAGTAGCCGTCCTATATACAAATGACAATTGTGCAGAGGAGGAAATTAGGCAATATACACCATTCATGATCGCCACAAGCAATATAAAATATCTAGGGTAACTCTAACCAAGCAAGTGAAAGGCTTATTTGATAAAACCTTCAAATCTCCGCAAAAGGAGATTGAAGATGACATCATAAAATTGAAAGATCACCCTTGTTCATGGATCAGGAAAATTAACATAGTAAAAATGGTTATTTTACCAAAAGCAATTTACAGATTCAATGCAATCCCTATCAAAATACCTACACAATTTATTAAAGACATTGAGAGATCAATTCTCAACTTCATACGGCAAAACAAAAAGCCCAGGATAACTAAAACTATCCTGAACAATAAAAGACCTTCCAGAGGAATCTCCATACTTGATCTGAAGCTGTACTATAGAGCAATAGTAATGAAAAGAACATGGTACTGGCACAGCAATAGGCTGGTGGATCAATGGAATCAAATTAAAGACCCAGAAATGAATCCACATGCACATGGATACTTAATTTTTGACAAAGAACCCAAATCTATTCAATGGAAAAGAGATAGCATCTTCAATAAATGGTGCTGATCTAACTGGATATCTACATGTAGAAAAATGCAAATAGAACCATATCCATCACCATACACAAAACTCAAGTACAAGTGGATTAAAGACCTCAATATAAAACAAGAAACATTAAATATGTAAGAAGAAAAAGTGGGGAAGAGCCTGGAACATATTGGCACAGGAGAGATAACTAGCTAAACAGAACTCCAACAGCCCAGGCCTTAAGGTCAACATTTAATAAATGGGACCTCATGAGGCTGAGAAGCTTCTGTAAAGCAGAAGACACTGTCAACAGAACAAAGTGACAGCCTCCAGACTGGGAAAAGATCTTCACCAACCTTACATCTGACAAAGGTCTAATAACCAAAATATATAAAGAGTTCAAGAAATTAAAGACCACCAAACCAAATAACCCAATTGAGAAATGGGGCTTGGAACTAAACAGAGAATTCTCAACAGAGGAATATCAAATGGCTGAGAAACACTTAAAGAAATGCTCAATGTCCTTAGCGATCAGAGAAATGCTAATCAAAATGATTCTTAGATTCCATTTTACACCTACCAGAATGGCCAAGGTCAAAACTCCAGTGACAACACATGCTGGTGAGTATGTGGAGAAAGGGGAACACTCCTTCATTGATGGTTGGAGGGCAAACTTGTACAACCACTTTGGAAATTAATCTGGTGCTTTCTCAGACTATTGCAAATAGGACTACCTCAAGACCCAGCTAATTCACTCCTTGGAATATACTCATAAGGTGCTCCACCACAAAACAAGGACATATGCTCAACCATGTTCATGGAAGCCTTATTCATAATAGCCGGACCCTGGTAACAATCTAAATGTCCCTCAGTCCAAGAATGGATAAAGAAACTGTGGTATATTTACACTATGGAATACTACTCAGCTATTAAAAACAAGGGAATCCTGAAATGTGTGGGCAAATGGATGGAACTAGAAATGATCATACTGAGTGAGTTAATCCGGACTCAGGAAGACTCATATGGTATATACTCACTTAAAATTGGACACTATACCAAAACGGATGTCCCCTGAAATTCTTCGTTTACCAGGAGATTAGGATAGATGTGGGGACCTCCTATTGGGACACTAGGTGAGAAAAGAATGGGGAAATTGAAAGGTCCAGAGAAACCTACAGGAAGAACAGCATGACGGGCAGATCTGGACCCAGGAGGGTCTGTTCAAACTACTGCACCAAGAAAGGACATTTCATGCAGTAAATATTGAACCCCTACTCATATCTATTCAAGGGACAGGACATTATCCACAGTTGTGTGGACAGTGGGGGCTGACTCTGACATGAACTCTGGTGCCACATATTTGACCACTTCCCTTGGTGGGGAGGCCTGCTAGCACTCAGAGAAAGAATAGGAAGGCTACTAACATGAGACTTGACAGGCTGTGACCATATGGAGGAGGAGGAGGTTCCCTTCTGTCACAGACTTAGAGGAGGGGAATAGTGTGAAAAAGGGAGGGAGGAGGAACAAGAGGAGACAAGCAAGGGGATAACAATTGAAATGTAATCTAAATAAATTAATAAACATAAATAAATAGACTAGTAATTGAAATGACTATGATTTGATCAATTACCAGTTGCCTTGTCTAACTTACTTATCCTAAACAGCTTGCAGTAGGATTTTCAGAGTAGTGGAGGTATACTTTGTGTTCTACTTGAGTGGTACGGGTACAATACCTCATATTCAATATATATATATATATATATATATATATATATATATATATGTGTGTGTATGTGTGTGTGTGTGTGTGTGTCTGTGTGTGTGTGAATAATATCTTAAATTTGAATTCTATATCAATGTATCAAAATTAAACTTGTTGTGCATCAATACACAATTTTCTATACCAATGAATTAAAAATGACATTTTCATTTATTTCATTAATCTAGTCATATTATATCTCAATTGTTATCCCATGCCTTGTACCCTTTCATTACTCCCTTCCTCCCATTTTCCCCTTACTCCCCTCCCCTATGGCTGTGACTGAGGAGGACCTCCTCTTCCTGTAAATGCTCATAGGGTATCAAGTCTCTTCTTGGTAGCCTGCTATCCTTCCTCTAAGTGCCACCAGGCATCTCCATCCAGGGGACGTGGTCAAATATGGGGCAGGATGCAGGATGTCAGTGTCCAACATGCTGTTAGGAATGAATTCTGCATGACGTGCTTCAGCGTCACTGTCCATTCATTTGTTCTGAAAATATTTAACTTCTCACAAGCATTGTACAGTCCTAAAATTATATGCATGTGAGATATGTGTGATACACAGGACAATTAAGGCTGGTTCTCGGCTCTTTGTAATAGCAGTATAAAGACATTTGTAAACCTTCATACAATGTGAAGAATGGAATCTAAAAATAAGTCAGAGGTATTCTGTAACCAACAAGAAGCATTGCCTATGCAAAGACATTCATGTCTCAGCCAATCTTAGAGCTATTCCCATGTATTGAGATTAGCAATATAAGTTACCTGCTGATTCTGTAGTTCGAATTCTTCACATCCAGATTTTAGCCCACCCTGTTATTGCCTCCTGATCCTCCTCTCTCCCTATTATGCTCTTCTACTCACCACTAATCCTCAGAAAGGAGAGCCCTCTTCCTCTTACCTCTGGCCTCAGTCTATCAAGAAATGTTCTTAAGAGAAAGGTAGCTTGTTAAAACAAAGACAGTTACATAGCCAGAGCTGGAATCCATGGCTAAACCTGTGGAAGTCTCATGAGCTCATCTCTCTGTTTTTGTATCTAGGCCTTCTGTCAAGAACCATTCAGAGGATCATGAAGGAATTAAATTCCCTTCTTATTTTTTGTTTTTGTTTTGTTTTGTTTGTGTTTTTAAGCAAGATGCAGACAACAATAAAGGCTCTGCTCTTCATAGGAACAGAAAAAAGGCATCTGTAAATCTGTATTCATGCCATACTACAGATGGCGTCTAATAAATCACAGGGATTCCGTTCCCAACAAGAAGAATTGTCTATGCATAGACTTCCATGTCTCATCTCATCTCAGAGCTATTCCCATGTACCGGGATTACCAATACAAATTACCTGCTTGTTCTGCAGTTTGAATTCATTACATACCAACTGTAGCCCTGTCCCTTCTTACCTCCCACTCCCATCCTCCCTCATCCTCTCTACCTCCCTCTCCTAGTCCTCAAAAAGGGGAGCCATCCTCCTCTGACATTTGACCTCTGCCTATCAAGTCTCATCTGTATTAAGTGTATCCACTTCTTCTGTGGAATGGCCAGGCCACATTGCCAGGGGTAAAGGATCAATTTTGCGGGGGGGTCCAGAGTCAATGTCCAAAGTAGTCACTACTCCCCATATTGTGGGCTCCACAAAAAGACTTTGTTGCCTATCTCCTACATCTGAACACAGGGTCTGTGTCCAATTCATATATTGTCCTTTTTTGGTGCATCAGTGTTTGTATTGTAGTGTGGTTATCCTCTATTATGTGGCTAATATCTGCTTATGAGTGAGTGTATACCATGCATATCTTTCTGGGTCTGGGTTAACTCATTCAGTATGATCTTTTCTAGTTCTATCTATATGCTTGCATGTTTCAAATATCCTTGTTTTTAGTAGCTGAGTAGTATTCCATTGTGTTTCGGGCACTGGAATAATGATGGCATGGTAAAAAGAATTAAAATGTGTTCCTTCAGGTTCTATTTTATGGAAAAATTGTAGAAAATTGGCATTAATTTTTCTTTAATACAGAAGTAGAAAACTTCACTTAAAATGCCAGTTTGTTTATTTTACTTATATGAGTTTTAATTACTGGTTTTATTTCACAAGAGACTGCTATGATTCTGTTTAAATTACTTACTTGACATTATTTTAACTTATTAGGTGGCATGTATTAAGAAAATCATCCTATTTTATGTTTTCCACCTTGAAAGGGCAAGTTTTAGGGCTATATTTCAGTGACCTGACTGGTGTTTACACCAGTATAGGTGGCAGGAGTTTCCAGCAACCTTTTCACTGCATTCTGGGTGTACATCAAGAGATGGAACTAGTACACAACACTGTTAAAGTGGACTGGGACCAGATATTAGATAGTTTACATGCTTATGGGAACCCTACATCCAATAATCTGATATAAACATGTTGAGACAAAAATGACCCTTAAAAATATTATTACAATTACAGATTACTGGATCAATTAACCCACCTCATAAAACTTCTTCTTGCAGTAGATGATAATAAACAATGAGATCCACAACTTGACAATGTGCAGAGTATGAGAGACTTTGAAGGATTTGGTCCTAAATGACATGTATTCATCAAGACCCTCTCCTTTTTTTTTTTCTTTTTTTTTTATTAATTTATTCTTGTTACATCTCAATGTTTATCCCATCCCTTGTATCCTCCCATTCCTCCCGCCCCCCATTTTCCCATTATTCCCCTCCCGTATGACTGTTCCTGAGGGGGATTACGTCCTCCTATATATTCTCATAGGGTATCAAGTCTCTTCTTGGCTACCTGCTGTCCTTCCTCTAGTGCCACCAGGTCTCCCCCTCCAGGGGACATGGTCAAATGTGAGGCACCAGAGTACGTGAGAAAGTCGTATCACACTCTCCACTCAACTGTGGAGAATATTCTGACCATTGGCTAGATCTGGGAAGGGGTTTAAAGTTTACCTCCTGTATTGTCCTTGGCTGGTGCCTTAGTTTGAGCGGGACCCCTGGGCCCAAATCTGCCTATCATATTGTTCTACTTGTAGATTTCTAGGTCCCTCTGGATCCTTTTATTTTGCTGTTCTCCCATGCGTCTCTCATTTAGAGTCCCAATAGAATGCCTTCCCCTCTGTCCCAGTTTCCTGGTAAGTGAAGGCTTTCGTGGGACATGCCCCTTGGGCTAGTATGCAGATATAAGTGAGTATATACCATTTGATTCTTTCTGCTTCTGGGTTAACTCACTCATTATGATCATTTCTAGCTCAATCCATTTATCCACAAATTTCGGGAATTCCTTGTTTTTAATAGCTGAGTAGTATTCCATAGTGTATATGTACCACAGTTTCTTTATCCACTCTTCTACTGAGGGACACTTAGGCTGTTTCCATGTTCTGGCTATTATGAATAAGGCTGCTATGAACATGGTTGAGCAAAGTTTCTTGTTGTGTGCTGGAGCATCTTCTGGGTATATTCCAAGGAGTGGAATAGCTGGGTCTTGAGGAAGCCCTATTCCCATTTTTCTGAGATAGCACCAGATAGATTTCCAAAGTGGCTGTACTAGTTTGCATTCCCACCAGCAATGAAGGAGTGTTCCTCTCTCCCCACATCCTCGCCAGCATGTGGTGTCGCTTGAGTTTTTGATCTTAGCCATTCTGATGGGTGTAAGATGGAATCTCAGAGTTGTTTTGATTTGCATTTCCCTGATGACTAAGGAGGTTGAGCATTTCTTTAAGTGTTTCTCAGCCATTTGATACTCCTCTGTTGAGAATTCTCTGTTTAGTTCCAAGCCCCATTTCTCAATTGGGTTATTCGGTTTGGTGGTGTTTAATTTCTTGAGTTCTTTATATATTGTGGATATTAGACCTTTGTCAGATGTAGGGTTGGTGAAGATTTTTTCCCATTCTGTAGGCTGTCGCTTTCTTCTCTTGACAGTGTCTCCTGCCTTACAGAAGCTTCTCAGCCTCATGAGGTCCCATTTATTAATGGTTGACATTAAGGCCTGGGCCGTTGGTGTTCTGTTCAGGAAGTTGTCTCCTGTGCCAATATGTTCCAGGCTCTTTCCCACTTTTTCTTCTAAGTGGCTTAGTGTCTCTGGTTTTATGTTGAGGTCTTTAATCCACTTGGATTTGAGTTTTGTGCAAGGTGACAAATATGGGTCCAGTTTCATTTTTTTACACATAGACCTCCAGTTAGACCAGCACCATTTGTTGAAGATGCTATCCTTTTTCCATTGAATGGATTTGGCTTCTTTGTCAAAAATAAGTGACCATATGTGTGTGGATTCATATCTGGGTCTTCGATTCGATTCCACTGATCAACCAGCCTATTGCTGTGCCAGTACCATGCTGTTTTAATTAGTATTGCTTTATAGTACAGTTTGAGATCAGGTATGGAGATTCCTCCGGAGCACCTTTTATTGTACAAGAGTGTTTTAGCTATTCTGGGTTTTTTGTTTTTCCATATGAAGTTCAGAATTGAACTTTCAATGTCTTTAAAAAATTGTGTAGGTATTTTGATAGGGATTGCATTGAATCTGTAGATTGCTTTTGGTAGGATGGCCATTTTTACTATGTTAATTCTCCCGATCCATGAGCAAGGAAGATCATGCCATCTTCTCAGGTCATCTTCAATCTCGTTCTTCAGAGTTTTGAAATTTTTTTCATACAAGTCCTTCACTTGCTTAGTTAGGGTAACTCCTAGATATTTTATATTGCTTGTGGCTAATGTGAAGGGTGTGGTTTTCCTAATTTCTTCCTCTGCAAGCTTGTCATTTGTGTATAGGAAGGCTACAGACTTTTTTGAGTTAATTTTGTATCCAGCCAATTTGCTGAAGGTGTTTATCAGCTTTAGGAGTTCTCTGGTGGAGTTTTGAGGGTCACTTATGTACACTATCATATCATCTGCAAAGAGGGATAATTTGACTTCCTCCTTTCCCATTTGGATACCCTTGATCTCCTTTTGTTGTCTTATTGCTCTGGCTAGAACTTCGAGTACTATATTGAAGAGATATGGAGAGAGTGGGCAGCCTTGCCTTGTTCCCGATTTGAGAGGAATTTCCTTGAGTATCTCACCATTTACTTTGATTTTGGCTATTGGCTTGCTGTATATAGCCTTTATTATGTTGAGGAAAGTGCCTTGTATCCCCGATCTCTCTAAAACTTTAAACATGAATGGGTGTTGAATTTTATCAAATGCTTTCTCTGCATCCAAGGAGATGATCATGTGGTTTTTTATTTTCAGTTTGTTTATATGGTGGATTACATTGATGGATTTCCGTATATTAAACCATCCCTGCATGCCTGGAATGAAGCCTACTTGGTCATGATGAATGATATCTTTGATGTGTTCCTGTATTCGTTTTGCAAGTATTTTATTTAGTATTTTTGCATCTATGTTCATAAGAGAAATTGGTCTGAAATTCTCTTTCTTTGTTGAGTCTTTGTGAGGTTTAGGTATCAATGAGACTATGGCCTCATAGAATGAATTTGGTAATTTTCCATCCATTTCTATCTTTTGGAGTAGCTTGAAGAGTATCGGTATTAGCTCGCCCTTAAAGGTCTGGTAGAATTCTGCACTGAAACCATCTGGCCCTGGGCTTTTTTTGGTTGGGAGACCATCGATGATTGCTTCTATTTCTGTAGGGGAAATGGGACTATTTAACTTGTTTATCTGTTCTTCATTCAACTTTGGCAAGTGAACTTGATCAAGAAAATCGTCCATTTCCCTTAGATTTTCAAATTTTGTGGCGTATATGCCTTCAAAGTAGGATCTTATGATTCTTTCAATTTCTTCAGTGTCTGTTGTTATGTCTCCCTTTTCATTTCTGATTTTGTTGATTTCAATACTGTCTCTCTGCCTTTTAGTTAGTTTGGCTAGTGGTCTGTCTATCTTGTTGATTTTCTCAAAGAACCAGCTTTTGGTTTTGTTGATTCTTTGGACTGTTTTCTTAGTTTCTAATTTGTTAATTTCAGCCCTGAGTTTGATTATTTCCAGGCGTCTACTCCTCTTGGGTGTTTCTGCTTCTTTTTTTTCTAGGGCTTCCAGTTGTGTTGTTAAGATGCTTATGTGCGATGTTTCCAATTTCTTTTTAAAGGCACTTATTGCTATGAATTTTCCTCTTAGCACTGCTTTCAATGTATCCCACAAATTTGGGTATGTTGTTTCTTCATTTTCATTGAATTTCAGAAACTCCTTGATTTCTTTCTTTATTTCTTCCCTGACCCAGGTGTCATTTAGCAGAGAGTTGTTTAGTTTCCACGTACGTGTAGGCTTTTTGTTATTTTTGTTGTTGTTGAATTGCAGCCTAAGAGCATGGTGATCTGATAGGATACAAGGTATTATTTCAATCCTCTTGTATCTGTTGAGGCTTGCTTTGTGACCTATGATGTGATCAATTTTGGAGAAGGTTCCATGGGGTGCAGAGAAGAAGGTGTATTCTTTCTTGTTTGGGTGAAAGGTTCTATAGATATCTGTTAGATCCATTTGACCCATGGCATTGGTTAATGATGTTATTTCTCAGCTTAGTTTCTGTTTCAATGACTTATCCTTCAGTGAGAGTGGGGTATTGAAGTCTCCCACTATTATTGTGTGGGGATCAATGTGTGGCTTAAGCTTTTTTAGGAGATCTTTTACAAATGTGGGTGCCCTTGTATTGGGAGCATAGATGTTCAGAATTGTGATGTCATCTTGGTTGACTTTACCTTTGATGAGTATGAAGTGTCCTTCCTCATCCCTTTTGATTAATTTTGGTTGAAAGTCTATTTTGTTCGATACTAAAATGGCTACACCTGCTTGCTTCTTGTGACCATTTGCTTGGAAAATTTTTTTCCAACCTTTTACCCTGAGGTAATGCCTTTCATTATGGGTGAGATGTGTTTCTTGGATGCAGAAGAATGTTGGGTCTTGTTTATGTACCCATTCAGTTAGTCTGTGTCTTTTTATTGGAGAATTGAGGCCATTGATGTTGAGAGATATTAATGACCAGTGACTGTTAAGAGTCTTAATTTTGATGTTGTTTCCAGTCGAGCGTTTGTGTAGTTGTGTTTTTTCCATGGGATAGTTATCTATTTCCTGGGTAGTTTTGGTTGTAGCTTGACCCTTTGGGATGGAGTTTTCCTTCTAGTACCTTCTGTAAAGCTGGGTTTGTGGATAGGTACTGTTTGAATTTGTTTTTGTCATGGAATATTTTGTTTTCTTCTTCAATGGTTATTGATAATTTTGCTGGGTAAAGTAGTCTGGCCTGGCATCTGTGTTCTCTTAGGGTTTGCAGGATCTCTGTCCAGGCCATTCTGCCTTTTATGGTCTCTGCTGAGAAGTTGGGTGTAATTCTGATAGGTTTACCATTAAATGTTATTTGGCCCTTTTCCCTTGTAGCTTTTAATATTTTTTCTTTGTTCTGCATGTTTTGTGTTTTGATTATTATGTGGTGGGCAGTTTTTCTTTTCTGGTCAATTCTATTTGGTGTTCTGTAGGCCTCTTGTATGTTTATAGGCATCTCTTTCTTTAGATTGGGGAAATTTTCTTCTATGATTTTGTTGAGAATAGTTTCTGGGCCCTGGAGTCTGATGTCTTCTCTTTCTTCAATGCCTATTAGCCACAAATTTCTTCTTTTCATGGTGTCCTTAATTTCTTGGATGTTTTGTGTCAGGAGTTTTCCAGATTTGGCATTTTCTTTAATGGTTGATTCAATATCTGTGATTGTATCTTCTAGCCCTGAGATTCGTTCTTCCATCTCTTGGATTCTGTTAGAAAAGCTCACCTCTGTGTTGCTCGCCTTCTTCTCTGAGGTCTCACGTTCTCGTTTTTCTTCTCTCTGTGTGTTTATCATTGAATCCATTTTCATTTTCAGATCTTGAACTGATTTTTTGATTTCTTTCATCTGATTTTTTGTATATTCCTGAGTTTCTTCCATTGCCTCTTTATAGGTGGTCAGAGCTTGAACCGTTTTATTTATTTCTTTCATCTGGTTGTTTGCATTTTCCTGCAATTTTTCCAGTTCCACTCTATGTGCTTCTTTTATGTCTCTCACCTGTTTGTCTGCGTCTTCCTGCATTTGATTACGAATTTTATTTGTTTCCTCCATTATCATCCTCATTACTAAGGATTTGAGGTCATTTTCTTGTATTTCCGTTGTATTTGAGTTCTCTGGGTGGTTTTCTTTGGGATAGCTGGAAACTGGAGACGCCATGTTGTTTTGGGTTTTTTTGCGTATGCTTTTTCGTTGTCCTTTAGACATCTTGCCGTCTTTGTTTTTGTTGGGTAGCTTCCAGAGTTGAATGGAGGGTGTCTGACGATAGATTCACTTGTTTTCTTACGATTTCCCTAGGCTGGGAGCTCAAAGCTTCACTGGTGTGGATGTTAGGAGGTTAGCCCTGTTGTTCTGGTCTCTCACAGCCAGTGATCCTCAGTCCCCCTCTGCTGTGGATCCTGCAATTGTTCTGGGTCTCTGAATGAGCTTTGGGTCAGGCCAAGGTATCCACACCCTTCTGTGTTCCCTGCCAAGTCCAGCCAGGAGCACTGGGACCGAACCACGGGCAGAACTCAGCTAGATTCTCGGGGCCTGAACCATCTGCCAAGCTCAGCTAGGGATTTTGGGCCCAAAATGCACACAGGGTCCAGCCAGAATTTTTGGGCTGGGACTACGCACCAAGCTCCACTAGGGCCTTTTGGCCCAAAGTGCATGCTGTGGTCAGTTATTGACTCAGGTCCTGAACTGACCACCAATCTCAGCCAGGAATTCTGGATTCAAACTGCACACTGTGTCCAACCAGAGTCTTAGAGCTGGTGGAACCGAGAGCTCTGTCCAGCCTGTGCCACAGCAGGAGAACTGTGGCTGCTCTGAGTTAGCACCAGTGGTGGAACAAGTGCTCCGCCCGGACTGTGTCACCGCAGGGGAGCTGCCGCTGAGCTGAGGTGGTGCCTAGGATGGAACTGAGCACGTCACCAAGCCTGCGCCACAGCAGGAGAACTGCGGCTGTTCTGAGTTAGCGCCAGTGGTGGAACAAGTGCTCTGCCCGGACTGTGTCACCGCAGGGGAGCTGCCGCTGAGCTGAGGTGGTGCCTAGGATGGAACCGAGCACGTCACCAAGCCTGCGCCACAGCAGGAGAACTCCGGCTGCTCTGAGTTAGCGCCAGTGGTGGAACAAGTGCTCCGCCCGGACTGTGTCACCGCAGGGGAGCTGCCGCTGAGCTGAGGTGGTGCCTAGGATGGAACTGAGCACGTCACCAAGCCTGTGCCACAGCAGGAGAACTGCAGCTGCTCTGAGTTAGCGCCTGTGGTGAAACCAAGTGCTCCGCCCAGACTGTGCCACTGCAGGGGAGCTGCCGCTGAGCTGAGGTGGTGCCTAGTGTGGAGCTGCGAGCTCAACTAAGCCTGTGCCACAGCAGGGGAGCTATGGCCACGCTGAGTTAGTGCCTCAGGCAGAATTGTTTGCTGGGCCGGGCCAATACCCGGGACTCTGGGGCCGAACTGTCCGCCGAGTCCAGTCTGGGTCCAAAGGCTCCACGCGAACCAAATCCTGCCCCGAGTCCCCTGTCCCGCAGCAATTCCCACCAGCCACCACACCAATCACCTCCACCGGAAGGCTATGAGCTGCAAACCTCAGCCGCCGCTGCAGGTGCCGCTGGTGCTGCTGCCTCTGCCGCTGCCGCTCTGATCAGAGAAAAACCACACTCCTCCCGTGTGCAGGGGCACGCAGGTCCTCCGCACCCTGGTCCCTCCGAACCGTGGAGCACTCCCGCTGCCGTGATGTTCGGACCTCGGTGTTCCTGGCTCAGAAATCTGTGCAATTCCCTGAATTGTTCACTGGAGCCTCCAAACGCGGTCCACACTGCTCGCCGCCATCTTGGATCCTGAAGACCCTCTCCTTGACTCATAGAAATTATGACAACATGCACGCAGGGTCAAAACAGACTATGTGCCAGTACTCTAACCAGGTATTGAACACAACTAATCACTACTAACAAGGACACTACTTGCATTTGATACCTTCAGGGGAAAAAGACAGTTTTTTTTTTCAAATGGAAACTCAATGGGATTATCCACTCTATTCTAGAGCAAGCTGAATAGAAGAATAGTTGGCCAAAACAAAAGAGACATCATTAGACTTTAAACCCTAGAATCTTTTTTTTTGAATAGTTATGTTTTTTCACCTTGTCCTTTTAGAATTTAGTAGGTTTTTTTTTAAATAAATCTTTTATGAGAAATCGCCAGACTGAATCCCAAAGTGGTTGTACAAATTTTCATACTCCTGTGCAATGGAAGTGTTCCCCTTTGTCCACATCCTTGTCAACATGTGCTGTTTTTTGAGTTTTTGGGTTTTTTTTTAATTTTTATTAATTTATTCTTGTTACATCTCAATGTTTTTCCCATCCCTTGTATCCTCCCATTCTTCCATCCCCCCTGCCCATTTTTCCATTATTCCCCTCCCCTATGACTGTTCCTGAGGGGGATTACCTCCTTCTGTATATGCTTATAGGGTATCAAGTCTCTTCTTGGCAACCTGCTGTCCTTCCTCTGAGTGCCACCAGGTCTCCCCCTCCAGGGGACATGGTCAAATGTGAGGCACCAGGAATTTAGTAGGTTTTAAGATTTTATTTTTATGTGTTGGGGGTCTTGAGTGAGTACTCTAGTTGGAAAGAGTTGCAGTGATGTTTTTATCCACTGTGTAAAGATTATCCTTGTATTATTTAAGCAATGATTTCCTTATCCAGAGACCTGATAACAGGCCAGAGTTTTGCATTATTATTATTATGAAGTGTCCCCTGTCTTAGTAACCTGTAAACATTGTTCTCCACCACATTCTAATTGGCTAAATAAAGAATTGGGGAGCCAACTGCTGGGCAGAAGAAAACAAGACAGAACTTCTGAGCTGAGGGAGAGTGTCTCAGGTGGAGAACAGAGGGAAAGAGTGCCTTGGGAACATAGATGAAGAATAACCAGCCAAGTCAAGATTAAGATGGCAGGTAATGGGCCACCTGGCTTGGAAGTAGGCCAGACCAGTATTATTCAGTAGGAAGAGCTGAGTATTTCCCCAACTAGAGTGCCTGAAGCTTTTAATAATTATAAAGATCTATTAAAGAGCTAGGTGAGGTCTAGAAAAAAACATGTGTTTTAGAAGGAAGGATCTCAGAAACTATAGCAAAGGGGAAAGCCATAATCTACTTATACTGGTTGAAGAATCCTTCTAAATTGAGATATAAAATAAATTAATTATTGCCTTAAGCTTTCTCACATATGAGAAGGGTATTAGGTACTCTTGTCCTTTAAGACTACATCATGTCTTGGCTCTGGCTCTTTGCTCATAATGTGCCATTTATCTCTGGTGGCCATGGAAACAGAAGATTATTTAAAGCCACTCCCTTACACGTGACAGTCACTAGCATTTGGGCTTCATAGAAGAGATAAAAAGGCAAGTACTTTATATTAACTACGTAGTTTTATTAAGAACTTTCCATTTCACAAGACAAAGAAGGCCAAAGAATCCACTGACATAGACTCAGCTATTTGTTGACATCATTTCCATTTGAACAAATCCTGCTGGGTACCTTAAATGCAGGACATGTTTGTTTCTCCATGATGGCTGGGAAGCCTGTACTTACACTTATAACTGTGTACTTTCTTGTAGTTGAGTATGTGAAATAGACTTTATGTTCTCCTATCCATACGGTGGGGGATATGCCTGTGTAGATCACTTTGGCAGGGTCACGAACCCCAGATGGGTCAATCCTGCTAACGTGTATAAATGAGTCTCCAATAAAGCAAAGCACAGGAGGGGAATAGAACTTGTGAATGAGACAAGAATTGGTTAGGTAGACACTGTTCGAAACTGAAATACCTGCCTAACGGATCTTCTTTTACTGAAGGTTATTCATCTTTTCTGTGACTCCCTTTCTTGTCAACATTTTCTACTACTTGGGTGAAATTTATGATCTTGGCATCTTTCAAATGGATCATCTCTTTGATACCCAAAGGTAAACAAATTAAAATAAATTACATGGAGGTTTTCAAATATGGTCTTTATGCAAAACATGCATCTACTTATTGGGATTCATACATAGGCAGAACCAGATCCTCCCAGGCTATCTCAGTTTTCTGGCTTAACACTATTCTCCATTCTGTTTTAAGTTACATTTCAAACCCACTGCTCCTATAGTCTATGGCCTCAGATATGCCTCATCAAAGAAGACAGTGTGTGAGCAGGATATTAACTCAGACCACCATCAATTAAAACCCCATCTTGTTGATGTAACTTTACAAGGACTACAGCTAATATTTTCTTAAAATTAGAAAGCACATTACACATAGACTGTCAAGGAGTAGGTAACTCAAAGAGTATTTTTCATGGCAAAGATCTCCTGTGTTTAGGGCCCTCAATATTTCTGATTAGGCAGTGGAAATGAAAATTTTCAAGTGCCTATGACTATAAACATTACCTCCTTGCTTACTTCTAAAGAAACCCACTACATGTATTTTTTGTTTCTATCTAATTGTGTCATTGTGAGTATGTCTGTTTGTCTGTCTCTCTCTCTGTCTCCTTGTCTCTGTCTCTACCTCTCGCCCCTCTCTCTGTGTGTATGTGTGTGTGTGTGTGTGTGTGTGTGTGTGTGTGTGTGTGTGTGTGTATGACTGCATTTTCAGATATATTAAAATATAAATACTTTGTGTATGGAATTTTGTTTTAATTGCTTATAGCATGTGTACCCTTTCTCATTTTGCTTGTTCTATCACAGATATCAGCTTCCAATAGTTATACTCTCCTACTTATGACTCTTATTTATGATAATATAATATTTATGCACTACAAACACAGCAGAATTGAATATCACTTTACAGATGATATTACCAGTTTGTTAGAAATATTAATTCCAAGTATTAGAATTCTTAGTTAACAAATACGCACATTGTAACACTTGGCAGATACAGGAAGATTGCTAAGTAGAACAACATGCCAAGGTTGTTGCTGAAATTGTCATAGATTTCTAAGCCTCTAATATTCTTACTTGTAGTATGTTTGATAGATACAGTGAACTTGATAAATAAAATGACTTTTAGAGATTTCTTTTTTTACATTTTCCTGGATTTCTAGGATCCTCATTCTTTCACTTGTAGCACGTTAAACATTAACACATAAAATCTTTAATAACAAGTATGTGACAACAGGGTCTATGTATGAGATCTTAGTGCTCGATAGACTGTGAGACATTTTGATTGTCCATCTTCCCTGGGTCCTGGTTGACTGAATAATTGTTCTATCTTGTCTTCAGATTTACATATGCAAGGGAGTGCATCTATAAACTGAGTGGGCTGCTTAGCAGCCTAACGGCTTTCCTGTTTGAAATAGTCCTTGCGTGCAGCTCATGCTGGCGCCTGTGGGAATTCAACAGCACAGTAGTGCAGTGTGTGTCCTTTGGACTATGGGACGCTTACTACCATCAAGAGGTTAATGTTTCTGGTTCCCTAAACAAGATCCTGGTGAACACTCCTATCAATTCAACTTGGACCATTCCACCTGAATTCCAGTATGCCCGGAACCTGATAGTTTGTGCCATTTTAATGAAGCCTATAGTTCTTGCTTTTAGCGCAATGGCCATTAAGATCAGCTGCATGAAAGACCCATTTGTCGAGATGCAGATATACTGCCAAAAGATGGCTGCCTTAGTTTTGTTTGCAAGTAGCCTCTTCACGTTTTCTTCTGTGGGTGTGAACTACCTGGATGATCTTTATGGACAATCTACTCTGGACTTCCCTGCTGACTTCCCTGTCCAGAAAGAAGACTTGAAATGCAAACACCTTACAGCAGTATTCCCAGTAGGGCTCCTGATAGCCAACATATCACTCCTTGGTGTGATCATGTTACTTTCTGATATAATCTATTTGAAACAAGAAAGTCAGGTGAAGGCCAAGTGTGCTTCCAAAGTGGCCTCTCAAGAAGCCTGAAGTGAGGACTCCTTTATTTGCAACATCTGTTAAAAGGTTCCTTGAACAAAATGTCTTATTCATGGACAAAAGTCATGTAGTCCTCAACTCATTCTGAATAAATGTCTTTGAAGTAAAGCACCAACTTTGTTCTCCCTTTATGTGAAAACCTACTTTATACTCTGTCTCATGTATTCTTCCCTTTAAATGTTTTCACATCTAAACTCCGATGGCTGTGATGAGGTGCTCATTATTTGCCAACAAGCAGTAGCAGGAAAATGTACTGGTGAATCTTTTGTTGTAAATACAACACAATAAACACTGTGTGAAAGTATTTCATAGTGATGCTGACACC
>NC_067169.1:21525919-21583419 GCF_903995435.1 Acomys russatus | reverse complement strand
GGAAGAGGTTGTAAAAGTATTTCTCCCAGTACCCTTGTTGCAGTGTTGAAGCGGGTGTGATTGTTTGTCCTTCCTGTCTCCCTATAATTAACCTCCTCACTTATGAGGTATAAGAAGGCTGTCCAGAGCCTGGGATTAGCTTGAATTCAGTGTGTGTCTCCAAAGCTTTAGATGCCGGTTGGTCCTATTGTTGCCATTCAGGACCTGCTGTGTCTCCGGTCTTCCTTTGTCTTCTCTCTGGAGGTCATTGAAGTAACTGTGGGAGGACAAGCCCAGGTAGGGAGAGTCTGGAGCGTTATGTTTCCGTTGTGAATTCATTTTACAGTTTTTGAGACAATGTAACAAATATCTAGAGACACGTTTTCCTGATTCCATTCCCTGCTTTATCAGCATACATCTGTAGGACTAGGGTGACCACTGTATTTTGAAATACCCTGGAGATAGCCTGATAAAATATTTGTGAGATCTCGCAAGGTCTGTGTATTAAAGTGTCCTAGCTACAGAACAGGCAGAGCAGCCCTGTCTAGAGTTCTTTATACATTTCACTCGTAACCGTGTTTTTTTAAGTGTACTGACGCCAAGCGACGTGTGATCTCCTGGTTTCAACCTGAACACTGAATATTAAGGTTACTAATGTAAAGGATGACGGAACGTATCCGCTGCCACTCTGGGTAAACATGTTAGGGTTATTCTGCCTTCGACTGATGAACTAAGGCTCAAAGTGTTTATGGTTTTTCCCTGTAGAAGCAGCAAGTTGCTGGGCTGAGGTCTATTTCAGCTGGAATCATGTGCTTATTTTTCCTCGTCACAGCCCCCCCCCCTCAGGAATAATAACCTCTCAACTTTACTCTTGGGATTTGAATTTTAAAGGTTTCAGACGGAATACTGTAGAATTTACCAGTTTAGTAAATCCCTAACCTCACCTTGGTTAGTTTTGTTGTTGTTTGAAGGGTTTTATTTTTCTCTTTATTTTATTTTATTTTATTTTTCTTGTCTCTTTTTTCCCTCTCTCTCTGTAGAGCGTACCATAACCAGGTGAAGCCTAAAGCTTATCAAGATCTTTCTCTAAAATCTGTGGCTGTTATTACCTCTGGTGGAATCCCCATCAGGAAGGGGTTTTTCCCCCTAGGGGGACAGCGGTGCCATTCATCACTGCTGGAGGCCTGAATCCAGGGCCGGGGGCCCATACGTGGAGAGGGGAGGGGCCAGGGGCGGCCCCCTTGTGACCAGCCCTGAGAGGTCAGAGTGAAGACCGGCAGAGGAGCGCCTGGACAGCAGCAGCAGCTGACTTTCTAGATCAAGCGCGCCTTGGACTCCCAGGTAACGACCTAGACCTTTTTACAAATCCGCGGGCTTGGGAAGCTGCCGAGGTCGGGATGGGGGTGGGGAGAGAGAGCAGGCACTTTGGGGGTCGCGCACTGTGGATGGGGGTGGTCATGCGTGAAGGAGTCTGAATTCTAGGGGAATCCCTAGGAAATGAGAGGACCGGAGCAAGAAACGGGGTGTTAGGGCATAGGCACGAAAGAGCAAGAGAGGGCGCTAGAGCGTGGCATACAGCAAGTGCGCTTAGGAGTAGAGGCTGAGGCATAGGTAAGAAAGGAGCCAGGGGACAGTTTCTTCCCCTGAGTCAGTTTTTCCAAAGATAACCTCCTTTCAGCCATATTTAACATACAATGTTGACTCAAGGGTTTTAAAGATGCAAGGAAAGAATGTAGAGAAAGATGCACCAAAGCAAGGCTGCACAGAGCGCCGAAAAGATAGTGGGTTATGCTTTTTAGAAAGAGTTGCCATCCTTTTCGCCCTGAAGCTCAGGCCGGTCCCCTATGTCCTCCCCCGTACCCGCAGTTCTGGCGGCCTTTGGAGCAGGTAGCCCCGGGCTCGGCACGCCACGCGAGCCCCGGTGCAGGGGCGGAGCCGCGGCCGCGCGCGGGGCTCGCGGCAGGGGGAGGGGCTGAGGCTAATGGCACCGCGGCCATGACGCCGGGCTGGCCGTCCACACGAGTTCCTGTCTCCCTCCACCCAACGTCACAGCTCATTCCCAGACGCGTTTCTTCCCAGGCTTGGGAGTGAGCCGATGGCCCACGTTCGAGAAGCGTCCCGGTCCTCCCGCTCCGTCGCCTGTTGGAGTTCGGGAGGTGGTCGTGGAGCCTGTTTGGAGCAGGCGGCGAGAATGGAGCAGACGATGCAGGGCACACAGGAAGCCCAGGAGATGAAGCCGGAGCTGTGGCAGGAGCCCAAGCCTGCGTTGGAGAACTTAACAAGTAGGGGCAGTGGCAGCGACGAGAAGGTGCTCCCTTCCAGCCTGGCTGCATGTCACACCAAGTCCAGCTCGGTTTGCCCGCGCCGCAAGCCCCGCCCTCGGTCCCAGCCCAGGTCCCGCTCCAGGGGAGGGCGTGGGCTCAAGGCCCCACCCCCGCCTCCCGCCAAACCTCCGCCTCCCCTTCCAGCGCCGCCACCTTCACCCCCGCCCCAGCTGCGGACTGTGGCCTGGCGCAAATCCAGGGGTAGATCCAGGCCTGCACCCAGACCCCGATCACGGAAAAGCAGCTCTAGTGACCAATGCTGCTCTGGGGATCCAGAGGGCACAGAGAACAGGTTACTGGAGGTTGAGTCAGATAAGGGTCCCACGGGCTGCACTCATGTAGAGAGCTTTAAAGTAGCCAAAAACTGGCAGAAGAGCCTGCGGGTGATCTATCAGCGATTCATTTGGAGTGCAACCCCGGAGACTAGGAAACGTAAGGCAAAATCGTGCATCTGTCACGTATGTAACACTCATAAGAACAGACTCCACTCATGTCTCTCATGTGTATTTTTCGGATGCTTTACTGAGAAACATATTCATAGTCATGCAGAAACAAAACAACACAATTTAGCAGTAGACCTCTGTCATGGGGTTATATATTGCTTTATGTGTAAGGATTATGTTTATGACAAAGATATAGAGTACATTGCCAAAGAAACGAAGGAGAAAATTCTGGGACTATTAATTTCCACTGCAATAGATGATTATCAGCAGAGCATGTCAGTGGAGGTTGAAGAAAATCAATCCGCTGGTGAATCAAATGAGCAGGAGAATGCTTTGGTGAAACCCAAGAAAAAGAGGAGGAAGAAAACAGTGTATTACTCTGTTGGCCTAAGAGGTTTAATCAATCTTGGGAACACTTGCTTTATGAACTGTATTGTCCAGGCACTTACTCACATTCCGCCACTTAAAGAGTTCTTCCTTTCTGATAAGCACAAGTGTATGATGTCAAGCCCCGGCTTGTGTTTGGCCTGTGAAATGTGTTCACTTTTTCAAGCTATGTATTCAGGGAACCAAACACCTCATGTCCCTTATAAGTTTCTGCACCTGATATGGATTCATGCAGAACATCTAGCAGGGTACAGGCAGCAGGACGCTCATGAGTTCCTTATTGCAATGTTAGATGTGCTGCACAGACACAGCAAAGATGATAGCATTGAGCAACAAGGGAACAACTCCAACTACTGTAACTGCATCATAGACCAAATCTTTACAGGCGGCTTGCAGTCAGATTTGACATGTCATGAGTGTCATGGTGTCTCTACCACTATAGACCCATGCTGGGACATCAGTTTGGATTTGCCTTCCTCTTATACCCCAAAGAGGGCTGATAGTGCAGTGAATAGGGATGGCCGCAAATCAGAAGGCCCATCACTTACAGATTGCCTGCAGTGGTTTACAAGGCCAGAGGACCTAGGAAGCAGTGCCAAAATTAAATGTGATCAATGCCAAAGCTACCAAGAATCTACCAAACAGCTTACAATGAAGACATTACCGATTGTGGCTTGCTTTCATCTGAAACGATTTGAACATTTAGGCAAACAGAGACGTAAGATTAATACTTTTGTCTCATTTCCTTTGGAGCTGGACATGACACCATTTCTGGCCTCTACTAAAGAAAGCATAATGAAAGGCCAGCCACTAGCAGAGTGTGTGCCCAGTGAGAATAAGTATTCTTTGTTTGCTGTGATTAACCACCATGGAACTTTAGAAAGTGGACACTATACCAGCTTTGTTCGTCAAGAAAAAGACCAGTGGTACAACTGTGATGATGCCAGGGTCACCAAGGCTACAATGGAGGAGTTACTGTACAGTGAAGGATACATACTGTTCTATTGCAGACAAGATACAGAAAAAAATTAATCTTACTCAAAAACACTATCCAGAAAAAAAGAAAAAAAATACATAAAATAGGAAAAATGTTTTAAAAAAAAGAGTAAGGATCCTAAAGTGACACACAAGCCTACCTGGAATGGACCATGGCAATGCCATTACAACGAGAACCTCTTTCTTAAAGAAACACAAAAATCTACCTGGAGTGGACAATGACCATAACACCTATATGACAAGTGGCACTTTGGCATAAAGGGACTATTTTATCCTGTCCCATAGTCTACAGGATGAAGACAGTCAACTATCAGTGACCATTTAGCCTTAAGAATTGGTGGGGGGGGAGGGAGGTTGAAGAGGTTGAAAAGGGTCACATAAAGAGAATTAAGTGAATTCTCAAGATGGAGGGAGGGGAATATTCTAAAATTGTTATGTGTTCTTTATTTCTTCAAAGATGTTATGTTAAATGTAGGGGGGGTACCAGGGGTTTTTAATTGATTGTAGTTAATTATAAGTGCACAAATAGTCTTAGAAAACCAAATATTTAAAAAAAATATTAAAGCTTTAAAAGAAAACCACTAAAAACACTTTTGAAACTTTTAAGAGAAAATTTTAAATGTTAAAAATTTAAGTTAAGTATTTTAGAAGTATTTTTAAATGTTGTTAATTTAAAATGATTCCAAATTGTTAGTATGTGAAAATAGATTATTTAGAAATTCTTACAATTTAAGATAAAATATGAAAATTTATAAGCTACTTACTGGAAGAAACACTTTAATTTAAAAATAGTAAAGGAAAATCTTTTAAAAAGCCAAGCGTTAAAAGTGAAAACATTTAGATTCTAAAAAGTTAAAGCATAAAATATATGCATTGGAAAATCAAAATTTACAGAAGTATGCCTATAATAGTTTTTAAAAGTACAATTTCAAAGTGTATAGAATGAAACCAAATTTTAAGTTAAATTCAGAAAAGGTGGTGTAATCAACTTTATTTGAGAAATCCGATAATTTAATCCTTTACTCAAGGAAACAGCTAACTGGTTTTAAAGATTTCAAGAAGAATTTTTTTTCAGAAAGAAAATCATTTTAAAATATTAAGAGAGAACCTTCGTCTATAAATTCAACTGTGGAGATTTCAGTATAAAAACAAACTTTAAGTTTAAAAAGAAGATTCACATGCAAACTGACAACTGAAAAAACCTGTAAATAAGATCATATTCAAAAGTTGACGTTTTTATTTTCTACTTAAGCATATTGCAATATAGATGGATATAAAAGATATAAATGAAAGAGAACTGATAAGACAAAAATGGTTTGTGAACATATGTATTTTTTTAGTCTTCTGTCAATGCAAAAGTAACTATATTGGAAAGGATGATGACATCAGGATTTTTCCCATTTAGAAATCATTATTCATATACCGCCTTAGCTTCTGAAAGAAGGTTTTTAATAATTTTTGGCTTAGAGAAACTAGTGCATAACTGTGAAGTTTTGGCTTTTGGTGTTTCAGCCCCATGGTCTGACTGAGAAAGTGGCAGGGACCTGTGTCTGAGGAACTCCCATCCTCTCTGCTTTTGGTCTTTTGCCTCATGGGGGAAACAAGATCTTTAATTTCTATAGTAGAGTTATAAGTTTTGTTTAAGAGTCCTGATAATTCCTTATCCCTGCTCATGGCCACCGTGCCCATTCCTCATTCCCTGAACCCTCATTTCCCTGGCCTTACCTAGATCAATAAGCTCAGCCCTGCACAGATCCTTTTTTACCTGACGATGTCATTCCTTCACAACCAACACACTTCTGTGGCGCCTTCCCATGATCCCCTATGCAGGCATGAATTAGATAACCCCATCCCATCTTTCCTGTTGTGCCTCCAAAATATTTTGTGTATACCTCAATGAATAGTACTTATTCAACTGCGATTCTACTGTAGCATTGTGGTGATTGTCCGCCTCTCTGCACCAGATCCTGAGAGCAGAGGGCCAAGCCTTATCCACATTTGTATTAATAAATCTTTGTTTATGTCAAAGTCAGTTTCTTTATTTGCTCCGTTCACCCTGTTAGGAATATATTTTTACACTGACTCATTCACCAAGCTCTCAGTAAATGTGCAGGGCTGTATACGACATCAGGAAGGGTGTATCTTCCTCCAGAAACAGTATATGAAATCCTCCTTAGCTTTGAGGGGAGAATAGCTTAATGAAGGATATACTCACTGAGGGAATATTTAGCAGTGGGGGGGGGGGGGAATCAGGAATAATAGAGGGGAAACACACAGCCATGGAAGACTGGATGGACAGTGGGGACCGGCAGCTGAAGGAGAAGCTGAGCTCTCTGGTATGTATATGAAAATAGCCCCATCACAGTTTCCCTCAGCTTCCCACAGTGTCTGTAGCTCTACTTAAGTCCCCAGAGAGGCAGCCTACCTCACCACACCCCCCACAGTGTTCTATGTCACACTCTGCATCATGACTGTGCAGCAGAAAAGTGACGTCTGGGGGCTGTCGTCTGTTGAGCACTTTTGTTCTTCCACTATTTGTGGTCTAGGGGAGGGTGTGAATCCCTTTGCCCTGTCCCTCCCTGTGCAGAGTGGGCCTATCACTCAACATGGGCCATGTTAGTTTGCAGTCTTCCCACAACCCTCACACAAGAGCAAAGCTGTTTGGTCCATGCTACTTGGGAAGCAAAATAAAAACCAGCAGAGGACAGAACCCCAAAATCCTTTTTAAGCCTACGCCCCAGTAGTATAACTTCCTTCTCCTACACCCTACCCTCTTCTAAAGGTTTCACATACACACACCCCAGTGACTACACACTAATGACCAATGAGTTTAAGATGCACATATTTTGGGGGGACATTTAACCTCCAAACCATAACAACCTGTTAACAGTTATTACCTTATGATAATGTGGCAACTAGCAAAAACCCTAATGCAGTTCCCAGTTTGCAGATACTTGGCCTGTATCTTAGTCGACTTGTGTTGTAATAAAATGCCCAGGCCTGTGCAATTTTAAATAACAGGACTTTGTTCTCACCGTTCTAGAGGTTGGGGAAGTCCAAGATCAAGGTGTCATTAGGATTAGTGTCTGGGTGAGGGCTGTGCTTCTTTTTTTCCCATGATGGCATCTTGGATGCTACTTTTCCCAAAGACGAGAACTTCCTGTTCTCAGTTGGTGGAAAGGACAAGAAAGCCAGTGAGGACCTAGCAGGGCCTCATTCAGCGGTTTTGTACGAACACTAATTCATGCATGATGGATGAGCATTTTGACCTATTCTCCAAAGGGCCATGCTCCTTGAATTGATGGTTACTTTTCAATGTACGAATTTTTTTTTTAAGATTCAGCCCATAGCAGTCCTCAGCTTTGCAGTGTCTGTATAAGTGTCTAGAAAGGCCACTGCAGATCATAGGGTTCTGACTGCCATAACCAACAACAGAAACAGGAGACTTTCTGGTCTCAAATGAAAATTTTTAATTTCTGTGAACACAGATCATGCTCTAGTTACTGAAGCAATGAGAAGGAGCTGCAAGCCATGCTATGATCTCCCAGATTGTAGTCACTTGTTCAGATTAATTTGTCTCCTCTAGAGTAGTGGGTCTCAACCTGTGGGTCCTGACCCTTTTGGAAGCTTATATATCAGATATCCTGAATATTAGATATTTACCTTATGGTTCATTGCAGTAGCAAAAGTACAGTTATAAAGTAGCAATGAAAATAATTTTATGGTTGGAGCGGGGGGGGGGGCAGTCACCACAACATGAAGAACTACATTAAAGGGTCACAGGGTTAGGACGGTTGAGAACCACTGCCCTATTTAAAAAGAAAGAACGAATAACAGGACAGAAGCCCCATACTTTAGGACTTGGGACTTGGACCCTTGAATACATGAAAGATTTAGCATGGGATTTGAAACTTGCATCAGGAAGTGGAGCAGCACACACACAAAGCTACGGCAAGACAAGTAGAAGAAGGAGTGGAGTCACTGCTGTGCCCAGGAGGATACTGAAGAGGGGCAGAGAGAGAGAGAGAAGTGGGAAGGCAGAAGGGAGAGGGGGAAGTAGAGAGAGAAAAAGAAAGGAAACTGCCTTTCAATTGGTTGTTGAGTGCGTGGGTGAGTAGCAAAGGGTTTTGTGTAGATCACTGGTAGCCCAGGAGGCAGCTCCTCCTACCTTTCCTTAAAACTACTCTCTGTATTGTGTTTTACTTTATTAGCAGAAAATTTGGGAGCTATACGGACACCCCTGTGGTCCTGAAAGTTCCAGTAGTGTCACCTCAACTGAAAATGAGGCAGTTACTACCTATATATACCAGTGATTCACTCAGACTATCATTGATAATCCTTATGGTCACTCAACAGTAGAGCCAAGAGACATCGCAACAGAGGGAGAAAACAGATTCCTTGGAATTCATCCACACAGATAACCCTCTTCCGGACAACCTCCATGGATCCAGCCTCACATTAGACCCCAAAACTCTCTCCTCATTTCATATTCTTGGCCTTTGACAGAAGAGGGGAGTTAGCATAGACCCGCCCACAAAGAAGGAAGATGGTCACAAGAGAACTCTAAATTTCAGTCATGCAAGAGTTCTGGAAGGGAGAGTGATTAGAACTATAGAATAAATTCTCAAGGAAAATGTGGGGTTTTTTTTCTAGTCTATGTAAGAATATTTATTTCCTTAGCCACAGCTGACTAAAACACCTTTCGTTTCTAGGTTAGAAAATATAGAAGGAAATTATAACTCAATCACTGGCTAGTTGTGTAACCTGTGGCTTAGATACTCATCCTTCAGGGGCGACATCACATCCTGTTTTTAAAAAAGATTTATTTTTATGATTTTAAGTCTCTGTGTGGGTGTGCACACATGCATTCATGCATGTGTGCCGGTATGCATTTGAGTGCAGGTGCTGCAGAGGCCAAGAAAGGTCAGATCTCTCTGGAGCTGGAGCTGGAGTTACAGGTGGTGGTGAGCTGCATGACACGGGTGCAGAGATTTGCATTCAGGTCCTTAGAAAAACAGTATGTGCTCTCAAAGATTGAGGCCATCCCTTGAGCTACTGCTTTACATCTTTTCTGCAAACTCAAGCAGGCGCTACATGGTTTGTAAGCACAGTCAGAATGATAGAAATGCTGGGTGTTTGTCAACTTGACATAAGTTAGAGTTCTCTAGGAGGAAAGAACCTCGGTTAAGAAAATGCTAAGACAGTGGGAGCATTTTTGCTATTAATAATTGATATAAGAGGGCCCAGCTCACAGTGGACAGTGTCATTCCTGGGCAGGTGGTGGTCCTGGGTATATAAGAAAGCAAACTGAGCAGACCAAGAGGCCCAAGAAAATAAACAGCATTTATCTCTGCCCTTTGCTTCAGTGTCTAGACTGTGCCTTGAGTTCCTGCCCTGAATTCCCTCAGAAATAGAACGTGGCCCTTGAGTTGTAAGCTTGCATAAATCCTTTCTAAGTTGCTTCACTCATGTTGTTTTATCACAGAAACCATAGCTAAGACACTAGACCCCCACAGAGTCATTTACTCACCACAGAGGGAAACGTACTTTACTATGCAAGAGACTGGAAATACAAAACAAAAGATCTATCCACAAAGCAGATTGGTCATGGAACTTGATGAGAGGGCATCAAGAAACCCACAGGAAATAATAAATGGAGAGGGACAAATTGTAGTCCATTGCTTATTGTGTAGAAGGCATGATTGCTACATTGCTTTAAAATACTGGAGAGGAAATGTTTAGAAAAAGTTAATCCTTAATTTGGACCAAAATATATTACTAGAAGACAAATGTCATTTTTTATGAATAACTGCCATAGATTAAAACCACAGGCAGGCACATTGCACAAGATTTAGAAAATTAAAAAAACAGGTCTGGGCCATCTGGATGGTTTTAGATTTCCTGGAGATGTCTGATTCCATTGATTTCACTGTGCACCCTGCATCTGAATGGCGCCTTGAAGCTGAAGTGAACCTGGCCTAGAGCTAAGAGTTTATCTAAAGTTTTTATCAGTAAAAATACTCTCCCAATTGAAGCCAAGCAATTTTCACTCTCCAAACCTGGGTCTGTTCTCTCACAATTATCTCAAGGACTTTTTGCCAGCATCCCAAAGGGGAGACTGCAGGACAGTAGGATCAACTGGAATCTTTGGGGACTCATACTAAAGATTCAGGCTTTTCCAAGATTCTGGCCTCCGGATAAGAAACCCTACCCTTTATATGAAAATACAGTGATTTAGTCTCTAAACAGCCTTCTCACACCACATACGTGACTAGCATTGGGGGGGGGGGGGGCATTTCTCAGGAGACAAGAAGGACAACCTATCAGCCACTCTTCAACACTGAAACACGGGCACCTGGGGAAACACTTATACTATGTCTTCCCCAAATGACATGTCTGTGCCAACCAAGCATTCCCAAGAATACTCAAAGCAAAGACTTCCTGCTGAAATTCTCTGGTTTGCTGGGTTGTGAGACATTTAAGACCAGCCATTTCCTTCCTGGTCTTTCAGTGCCTCCGGACTGATGTGAGAGTTACCTGACACATGAGGACATACATCCTGAATGCGTCCTAGAACAGGCTAAAGCAAATGTCAGTCTCAAAATCCATAGTTGACTAAATGAAAACCAAGGTTCAGTAGGATAAATAAAAATCTGCAGAAACACATGAATCCCACTTCCCAAAGAGAATTATTCTCTGTATTCAAGCACTGTAAATGTCCCATACTAGAGCACCACATTGAAACAAATGACAGTCACATTCTGGTATGGCGCAAACTTGATGATAGTCAGCAATTTAACTAATCTACCTGTCATTCCAGGTGATCATACAGGTGAAATAGTAGAAAATATAAAATAACTTCATTTGATCACTGCCTTCAGACCTATATCTCCCCCCCCCCCCCCTCTCTCTGTCTCTCTCTCTGTCTCTCTCTCTGTCTCTCTCTCTGTCTCTCTCTCTGTCTCTCTCTCTGTCTCTCTCTGTCTCTCTCTCTCTCTCTGTCTCTCTCTGTTTCTCTCTCTGTCTCTCTCTGTCTCTCTCTCTCTCCTCCTCTCCTCTGTCCCTCTCTGTCTCTCTCTCTCTCTCTCTCTCTCCGCTCCTCTCTCCTCTCTCTCTCTTCGGTGTGTGTGTGTGTGTGTGTGTGTGTGTGTGTGTGTGTGTGTGATAAAATAGAGTGGAGTAACACTTAACATTCTTTTTTGCTTGCACAATGCTCTTTTACAGGCCATGTTAGACTGAGTCCTTTATTTCAATGTGACCCTTTCAAAATAAATGTGCTCTCCATTAAAGGTTATGCATGTGGGGATAGTTTGACTTCAAATAGCAGCACAGTTTTGATGTGTGGGCATTGGGAGCCAGGTCTCCAGAAACGCCTAGGCTATCTGTGGCTGAGGGCGGCTGGGTCAGTCAAGGAAGACTTTGCAGTAATCCTTCCTTCCTATGCGGCCCATGGGTGAAATGTCCATAGCACTTTCAATCTGCATAGAGCACATTGTGTGATGTGATATGTGGAGTCAGCCTTTCTAAGGGGGAGATGTCCTTCTTGCAGCTTCAGGGCAATATCACCTTGTCTAACAAAACTTGGGGCACATAGAGTTTTAGCACGTACTACAGGAATGGGGAGTATTCGGTTTCACTTGACTGCATTGGGGAGATGGTTTTCTTTCCTTCAGGTCTGAAGATTGGAAGGCATGCTCTGTTTGCCACATGAGCATTTGATGTCATTGGCCAGCTAACATGGAATAAGTGAGGTACAGGCCAGGGCTCATTGGGACCTCTAGAGATCAGATCCCTCTTGTCCCACACTTCAAAACATCATAACACCAGCAGGCTGATGTGTCAACACCATTTCTAGAGAAGTTACCAATGGCTGCCACCACTTCATCCCATGTCAGAGTGAAACCAACCTGGTGCCTGCACGGTGTGAGGAACAAAAGAAATCCCAAAATATTTTCATTCTCTGGGTCTCAGAATCACCGGTGTGTGTGTGTGTGTGTGTGTGTGTGACAGAGAGAGAGAGAGAGAGAGACAGAGAGAGAGAGAGAGAGACAGAGAGAGACAGAGAGAGAGACAGAGAGACAGAGACAGAGAGACAGAGAGAGACAGAGAGAGAGACAGACAGAGACAGACAGAGACAGACAGAGACAGAGACAGACAGACAGAGACAGTGTGTGTGTGTGTGTGTGTGTGTGTGTGTGTGTGTGTGTGTGTATGAGAGAGACAGAGACAGAGAGACAGACAGACACAGAGACAGACAGAAACAGACAGACAGAGACAGAGAGACAGAGACAAAGACTGAGACATTCACAGAGACAGAGACACACACAGAGACAAAGACACAGAGACAGAGACACAGAGATATAAACTACAACCTATCACATTACACAGGATGTACAACATCCTTTACATAATTTGCTCCCATTTCAACGGCAGTGACCAAAAACAGTGGAGCCCCTTTAGTTAAAAGGATCTTTGTTAAAATCAGGAAGACATTTCCATCCTTCCATGTTGCTGGTTTCTCAGCTGCTGAGGGCGGCTTCTTCTGTCTGCTGGCTTCTGTAAAGGGAGGAAGACCTAAAGGCAGCTCAGTAGGATATCTAAGTATTACACTTGCTGTTGCTCCCAAGTCAGGACAATTTTGCTATTCTTCTGTCCTGACTTCGGGCCCCCCACTTGGCCCCTCACTAGTCCAAGCATTTGATTGTTGCAATTCTTTTGACATCGTATTATGGAAATTTCCAAACACATGAAAGCAGAAAGGGTGCTGCCTTGTAATCAGTGCACTCCATGTACCCATTAAGCCCAGGAGTCATCAGCTTCAGCAATCATTAACTCTGTTCAAGTCTTGTTTCATCTTTCCTCCATCATCATCGCGCCGCCTGGGCCCTACCGAGAAACCAAGTATACACACCAAATCCTTCCCTCTGGGAAGAAAGCGATAAGGGCATTCTTGAACACAACCTCTGAACCATTGCACAGACAAAGGAAGGAGCAGGAGTGAGTCCAAAGCATCTGCAGTGCACTCCTCTTTCTAGTTCTCAGTGTCTCATGAGAGGGTGTCAGGGGGCGTTGAGACGGTCTATGTTTGTTCCGTGTCTTTAAAGTCTCTTCCATCCAGAGGCAAAGACATCCCTCCGTTGAGGGAAAGGCCACCTTTTACCTCTTGGGAGGGCTGGACGGGATTGCAAAGGGTCTTGGTTGAGAACACCATGTGGAGCAAGAGAGGACCCAAGCATCCCCTGTCTCTTGAGCCCCAGGGTGGACCCTGGACGCTTTGGGAGGATCACTTCCCCTCCTGTCTGCTCTGAAGTGTGCCTTGACTATGTGGCCTCAGTCAGCCATGTCCTAGTAGGCAAGCAGATAAAACCAGAGGGCCTTGGTAGGACCATGCCCCGTTACTATCATGAGGAATGGCTCTGTGTTCTCCAGCATGCACATAGGAATGAGGGGCCAGCTCCCGGTGAGCACGTTTCTCTGGACAGTACAGAGCAGCTCTCACAAGTCTCAGAGTGTGCTGTCCTCCTGACCCTTCAGTGAGCCAGGACAGTGACAAATCCCTAGGAGATCACTTGGAAACTGTGCTTGTCCCTGACCTAAGGGTAAACATTCCAAATGGGAGGTGGGGAGGAGGGGATGGGTGAGGACTTTTACCTCAATTCCAGGAACAAAGAGACAACTTAAGTCTCACCTAAAAATTCCACAGATCTGTTGCATCTTGTCCCGTGCTCTGCTGGTCACCGGTTCCAGGGAGCCATGGTAGCACTTGCCTGGTGTGCTCTCAGGAGCCCATTTCACCTCAGGAGTTTCCTGCCTCTGCCTCTGTATAGGCACAGAGGGCACAGCTTCCTTTGCCCAACGACTGCCCTTTCTCAGGAAAGTAGGAAGAGCCTAGGGGACATGGAGGCAAGGGTGGTGGTGGTGACAGTCTCCAGAAGTGTGGCTAACAACGTTGGGCAATGTCAACAAGCAAAAGCTGGATAATGGGGATACTATTTTGAAAGGGGAAATAGTTTGCCATTCCTTGGCTATGCATCTGTGATCTAGGACCAACGCTGGACCACACGTGCGTGCGTTCCCTTTAGGAGATGTGGCTTGCAGGGGCCAAGGGAGGAGGCTTTTGTGCAGGAGAATTCAGTCTCCAACCGTGAAAGAGGAAAGCACAATTCTTTCTCCCGACAGCAAGCTTTAGCTGGATTCCCAGGAGGATGGGAGTGTTGAGTGAGGAGAGGAAGAATGGATGGTGGATGAGGGAATAAGGGACAGAAGAGGACTGAGTGTTTGAGGAAGGAAGAGGCTAGGATTCATGGCCAGACACAGACACACCCAGGGAATGATTTGCTTGGGTTTGTGGAAGCTGACAGTGTTTTTCATGAAAACGCTCTAAGTGGATGTGTGGAAAAGTCAGTTGCAATGGCGCTTTAGCCCACCAGCATTGAGCCCTCAGTGAAGGCAGGAAAATGAAAGATTTACCAAAGTCTAGGTGACGCGATAAAACGTGGACCCACGTGGCAGTGCTGAGCCTCCTTCACTTCCACTTATCCTCTGGTAGGACAGCCCAGCTGGGCTTGGGCTGCAGCTCAGTTGCTAGGGAGTGTGACCGGCCTGCCCTAAAACGTGGGCTGTGGTACGTGCATCTAATCTCAGCTCTTGGGAGGTAGAGACAAGAAGTCCAAACTTTGGACTAGATAGTGACTTCAGGGCCATTTGGGATTCCCGGAACACTCCCCTCCTGTCCTGCACAAAGCAACAACTCCCACAAAAGAAAAGGACACTCTCTTGTTTTTCCATAATCTCATGACGGGGTGCAAGGGTCATCTGGAGTTCTGGTAAGCACAGTTCAGGCACCTTGGTGACGTGAGGGCAAATCCGTGCACATCAGTCTACAGGTGGGTTGTAAAGACAAACAGGAGTGTCAGCACCAATCAGTGTGGAACACGGGACGAAAGTCCTAGAAACTGGACACATTATTACATTGTATCACACTCAGAAAGCTGGTGCTTGTGTGCGCATCACGATGGCAAGTACATACGAATGCAGTGTCCTAAGTGTAGCATCTGTAATCTAATACGGACACCGGATCGTGAGTCCTGTCTCCATACTTTGTTGGTGTGTGGTCATTTGCCCTGGGTATTACAATAAATGCCCACAGTGGACTTAGTGGAGGAAAACAGTACAAATGTGTTCCGTGACTCTTCTAGGGGTGGGTGGTCAAAAAGTAAAGTGCCGCAGGATAGTGATTCCTCCAGTGCCCGAAGAGAAACAGCTTTTGTTGCTCCCAGCAGCCATCATTGCTGTCCTGGCCTGGACGGTGCTTCTCCCTGGATTCAGTCTGTGCTTTCACGTTGCACGGTCTGCTTCTGTAACTGGCACCGTGTACCCTCCAGCAATTCAATTTAGGAAACGGGTCATGCCACCCTTGGAATGGACCCCAGTGCAACAGGGCCTCCCCTTTTACTAAGTACAGCTACGATGGCGCCACTTCCAAGAAAGGCGGCCCTTTGAAACAACATATTTGAGGGATTGGTACCACTCAGCCCACAGACACTGGCTGATGAAGCTGATCAGAGCCCACTGTCACCCTGATTGTCACAGTGGGCTCTCACATTGGAGTTTACCTGGAGGTAATGCCAGACTCTCTTGGGGTAGCCATATTTTCTGAAAAGGCCCAGTCCAATGAAGAAGCAATACCCGGTTGCTGAGAAACAGAAGCCTAGCACTATGCCTGAACAGGTTTCTGAATTGCCCCCTGCTGAAAGTCACTCCTTCCTCCTGCCCCTGACACCATTTCCTCAGAGGGAGGCAACATTGTAAGTAGTCAATAGAAGTGACAAAATGACTTCAGATTTAGTGGCCAAAGTGCAAATGACTGAAAATCCTTTACCTATGAGATGTAACCCGTCCCCTCTCATACCCGGGGGACTGTATACGTGGAAAGCAAGAGTCACTGTGGAGGGTGAAGAAATGACTTCACATATGTACAGTTGCAGATTCAGTGGGGAACATGGCTTCACTGCCTGCCCACGTGCCGCCTATGGTTGGAGTTGTAGTGTCCATAACCATTCTAGGGGATGATAGCTCATTTCAGTCCCAGCAGAGAACACAGAGGGCAGTCCCATGGAATGATGCTTCAGAGAAGGGCACCAGCTGCAGTAAAGCGCCCTATGCCATCACTTTTCCTCTCCAGATTTGTGAGCTCTTTGTTGCTTATTCAATCTTTCATTCTTTTCCCACTGAGTGCAATTCCTGCTGCCCATGTGCTCAGAGGCTTGTGGTCATCCACTGGGGCCCAGACAAACTTCCAAAGGCCACACTCCAAAGGAAACTGACTCTCCCTTCCCCCAGCAGCAATCAGCTACCAATAGGTGCTCAGCTAGGGATGGGGCCCCTCCCGCCTGCATCCTGGAATTCTTAACTGACTTGCTCATATGCAGGGTCCATGTAGGTGGGCAAAGGCCATGTCATGTCCTGAGGACAAGCTTACATAGCTCCCCTCCCTATCCTCTGGCGCTGATATCCTTTTTGGGCCATCTTCTGTGATGTCTCCTGGACCTAGGGGAAGGGTTCCAGTGGAGTGTGGCAGGTGGGGTTGGGAGCAGTGTGGGTGTGCCCACATTCTGTGCTTGAGCACCTGCAGTCACCTATTTCAAGACTAAGAACAGTCACGTATCTCTCCAAGAACCACTACCACTGCACTGTGGTCGAGAGCTGCAGAAATATGGAAGTCAAGCATGCCTCTTCAGTGAAGACGGAGACAACGTGGTGATTTTAAAAACTCTGTCAAGAGGTTCTCCCACAGGGCCTATGATTGCCATGGCCATGGTTTTGGAGCTGGTTTACACACAATCCCAGGTGTAAATTCACTCCTATGGAGCAAGCCTTAAACCAAATCAAGAGTACAGTTGCTTGAGCCATAAATAATGTTACCGCCGTTGCACCAGTAGGCTCTTCTTGCCTGGCAGCCCACTGTGGATGGAGGCAAGGTGCAGGCTGGATCAGACTGCCCATGTTCAGTCCCACCCCCGGCCTCCATTGTAGCCTGCACCATGCCTCCTGTCCCTGTGTGAGCTAGATAGCATGGAGAGATGGCTGTTGAATTTGAGACTGATTTCTCTGTATCCTGCAAACTAACGTGTGGTGATTCCGCCACAGGGTATTGAAGGCCTACTTATGGAGGAAAACCAAGACCAGCGAAAATGCCCTGTGTTGTTGTGAGGTTGTTTAACTGTAAAGGGGAGGAATCCACCTAAATGCCTGTGCTGTGCTCTTGTTTCATTCTCTCTTTGTGTATGAGTGTGGGCATGCGTGTTGTCCACGGGTGCTTGTGCTTTCGTGCTCTTTACCTGACCCGAAATCTGCTCCTTAGGAAATACTCACATGAGTCAGAGCATCATTTTTAGCTCAAGTTCCTTTCCATTCAGAGATCCAGTGAATTGTTATAGCACAAAACCCCAAATTGCCTGAGAGAAAGGAAGCAGCCTTAGTTCAGCGTTATCTGCTTAACCCTCATCTCCATGCTGGCCTCACAAGGTGGTCAAGGAAGTCCCAAATATTGCTTGGGAGATAAACTTTCTCTCAGGACACAAGACCTCCCAGAGGCAACTGCAACCTCACCCAGAGGGACAGCTCTCCTCTCTGGGGTGACTTGGCTAGGCTCTGCTGATCCCGGGATCCACAAGCTGAGAGAGTGCTTTATGCCTGTGCTTTCAGCTTCCTTTGAGTAGTACTATGCTTAGCAGCAGGGGAAAGCAGGTGACCCAAGGAAAAGGATGCATTCTGCTGTGAGCACAGGCAAAGATTATGTCTTGCCTTGGGCTCATGGGGAGCCCACGTGAAACGTAAATCTCTGTAAATACCACGACTTCCTGAATGCCTGTTATAACAGGACTTACATCTTTAACCGTTTGGTCAACATAACTTTGTTGGTTGGGAAAACGGGCAGCAGTGTAGTGTGGTACGTGAGCATGGATTCGCCATTCGGGCCATGGAAGGTGTCTGAGGTCATCCTGAAGAAATGTTCCAGACCTGAGCTTGCCTTGGTTGCTAACATGTAGGCTGTTGGAAAACTTCCTACTCAGGCTGTTTCACAACTGTGTGGGGCACCACCAAGTTCTCTGAGCCATCCCTCTCCTGGTGCATGCCGTCAGCCAGATTTCTTGCATTGTAGGCTCCCACAGGATGAGCCCCATGGTACTTAGCTGGTGTTGCCAGCACCATGCCAGGGGAGGAAGGGAAGGTGAGGTTAGCTGCTCTGAATCAAATCTGTCAAGTTGGATGTCCCAAATGTGAAGAGCGTGGCTCCCGCTGTCCTCTGAGGTGTGTACATGCCAAAGCTAGACCCTAACAGTCTGGTCCAGCTTTTACAAGGCCTGCAGAGCCTCCTGTATCCAAGAGCTCTAAGGCAAGTAACACCAGCCACTGATGACATTTCCTGGAAGTACTTGCTGTTGTGTGCTCAGGCCCATGGAGCTGCTTCCCTCACAGATACAGTTGAAATGTACCAGCTGTATGTGTTATTCCTCCTAAATGGATGGCCTGTGTACCTGATGGATGCATCTATATGCGTGGAGTCATGAAAGGCGCTCTCTGATGCAATGGTGACTGCGGTGCCAAATGTCCAACAAGGCCTGCCCTCTGGATATCAGTCTAGCAGCTGTCACCTGTATTCACAGGACAGTTGGCCAGGCAATCTCTTAACCGAATTTCTTACTGTTTGAACAGATCCTGCTTCCTCTCACTGCTCACAGGTCCCCTGGTGGAAAAACTCACAGTCTTGCAGAGTTACAGTATGTGGAGAACACTCTCTCTAGTGGGGAGGGATGGATGGGAGTGCACGGTGTCCCGTCCACTTACTCTCACTCCACTCTCTCTCTCAATGGCTTCCGTCTGGCATCTCTCTCCCATCTTCCTTGTGATAGCAGGCAACAGACACTCCTTGGGACTCTTGGCACCCTCCACTGTCTTTTTTGGGGGGGTGGGAATTCTAAGTTCTCTTTTCCAAGATAAGAGCTTCTCCTTCCATCATGCAGGTGGGTTTCACTGAGGTCATGCCAAGGGGTTGCTGGGTAGCACGGGAGGGAGCAGTGCAGGGAAGGACTGAGAGGCAGTGGCCATGTCTCTGGGCCCTGGAGCTGGCTTGTTTTGGCACTGGGAAGTGGACTCTCCTGTGTCCTGCTGTTCTAAGCAGGCTATGTGCTCCTCCAACTCAGAGTACCTGCTACTGAGGAAGAGGAAGTATATTGTCCCCTTCCCACAGTTCCCCCTTCCCAGATGATGGGTACAGCGGAGGTGAGAGGAGAGGACAAGAGAGGAGAAAGGAGACAAGGATGCGGAGGCAGGAGAGAGACACAGAGGCAACAGCAGGTGCTGGAGCAAATTCATGGAGAGATGCAGCAACATGGCAGCAGCAGAGCTGCAAAGTCCCCCTGTGCCTTTTGGTGCAAGATCACGGTTGTCAGACCTTGTGCCTCCCTCTGTGTGCTTCAGGGCCATGTGCAGGGAAACACGCCGGGAGCAGATACTCACTGTTACTTTCCTTTTGCAAAGAGTCATTCTTTCTTAGTCAGACCTAACTTGCTCTCAAGTGCCTGCGTGGTTCCATGGGCACAAGTGTGTGTGTCACATGGACTAAGATGGTAGTGTGATTTTCTCCGGGCCTGGTATGGTGGCTTAGAAGGTGCAAGTAAATACATAACATCACCTTGTGGGCATCACGTGGCTTTGAGGCTCCTCCTGTCTTCCTGTGGCAGAGGTGGCACATGGATGCCCGCACTCCGTGCCTCTTAGATACCTGTGAATTTGCAGGGTGTTTTGCCTGCACACTACTCCACGAGGGATGTTTCTAGAGTTGGTATGTAGAGTGACTGAGAATGTGATGGTCTACGTGCACAGCACACAGGGATATATGTAGGAGAGAGCAAGACAGTCTAAGCAACCACGTACTGAACACACACACACACACACACACACACACACACACACACACACACATTTATAAGGATGTGCCTTCTGATGATTCTGTACCTCAGAGTACCTGGAAATGTGTGAAATGTTTGTATAATGCTAAGGGGACATTGGCACCCATTTTTAGGATAACTTGTGGGGTTCATTGATGGCTTGGAATGAAGACGGAGTATGGGTTTTAGGGGGATGGGAGCACTCTTCTTTTACTATGGTGCCCAGTACGTGGCTGTGCAAGCTAGTCAGCCCATGCTGTGCACACAAGCTCGCCTCTTGTGGGATGGGGAGAGATGGGACCGCCAAGGTGAGGGGTATCCTAAGTCCAGAGAGATGAGGTTCCAAGGCAGGAAGCAGACATGTCAGGAAAAAGGTTAAAGTAGGTGCTACACATGCAGGTGGCTCCCTGGCTCCTACAAGTGCCTCAGGGCTCACAGTGGGAGGCCAGACATGGGTAATGCATAACCAGGAGATGGGCTACAGCCCAAAAGCCAGGGATGCTGTCTGAGAAAGTAGGTGCTGCCACAGAGCTGAAAGGGACACAAAGTCTGAGGAGAAGGGGTCGCCTGACATGTTGGACTGTGGTGACACCTCCCACATACCGCGGCCTGACTTTGGCAAACAAGGATGTCATAGGCCCCAGTCTGTGGGCTTGAGACAGTGGCCAGGAGATGGTAATGTGCAGACTGGGTCTGGGATGAGCTCAGTGCGGGGGAGCAAAACTCTGCTGAGGGTCATAGAACCTTTTTTTTCATTAACACCTGCCTTATCTCAGGCACTTCCGGGACAGTTGCTATGGTCAAACAGTACTTCTGCAGCTGGAGGGTCGGTGAAGTGATTTAATTGTGTCAAAAGACCAGGTGCAGAAATCAGTGAAGAAACTGCCCCCAGGCTAAGACAGATGGCCCAGCTCTGAGAAGTGGGCTCCAACCAGCCAGGCAGCTCTTCCTCAACAATACATTAATGTGGGTCCTTATAAGAACAGAGCCTGGGGTGGCCGTGTGTCTGTGTGTCTCTGTGTGTGTGTGTGTGTGTGTGTGTGTGTGTGTGTGTGTGTTTACGCGCGGATGGGGGCGTATGTGTGTGTGTGCCCACATGTGTGTGTGCACTTCCATGAAGGTGTCTGTGTGTGTATGTGTGTGTGTGAGTGTGTGTTTGAGAGAGAGAGGCTGACATGCATGTGTGTTTCTGTGAACTACAGGAACAAACATACCCAGGTTTTGAGCTCCATAGCTGTCCACTCTTTTAGAGTGCCTCTTTCTCATATTTATACAGGGCTCCTCTGACACGCGTGCTAATGTCCCTGTGAAATGTTATGAAATACCTGTATCTCTCCTTTCACATGAACTGTGGTGCCTCATATTTGACCATGTCCCCTGGAGGGGAAGACCTGGTGGCACTCAGAGGAAGGATAGAATGCTACCAAGAAGAGACTTGATACCCTATGAGCATATACAGGGGGAGAAAACAGTCATAGGGGAGGGAAATAAGGGGAAAATGGGAGGGAGGAAAGAATGGGAGGATACAAGGGATGGGATAACCATTGAGATGTAACAAGAATAAATTAATAAAAAAAATTTTAAAAATTAAAAAAAAAGAAAAGAAAAAAAAAGAAATTGAATTCATTTGAAATTCTCAATCAATAAAAATGTTAAAAAAAAAAAAAAAAAAAGCCTGTGTGTCACCAGGTCTCCCCCTCCAGGGGACATGGTCAAATGTGAGGCACCAGAGTACATAGGAAAGTCAATCCCACTCTCCACTCAACTGTGGAGAATGTTCTGACCATTGGCTAGATCTGGGTAGGAGTTTAAAGTTTACCGCCTGTATTGTCCTTGGCTGGTGGCTTAGTTTGAGCGGGACCCCTGGGCCCAAATCTGCCTATCATAATGTTCTACTTGTAGGTTTCTAGGACCCTCTGGATCCTTCTACTTTGCTATTCTCCCATGCTTCTCTCATCTAGAGTCCCAATAGGATGTCCTCCCCTCTGTCCCAGTTTCCTGGTAAGTGAAGGCTTTCATGGGACATGCCCCTTGGGCTAGTATGCAGATATAAGTGAGTATATACCATTAGAGTCTTTCTGCTTCTGGGTTAACTCACTCATTATGATCATTTCTGGTTACCAAGAAGAGACTTGATACCCTATGAGCATATACAGCAGGAGGTAATCCCCCTCAGGAACAGTCATAGGGGAGGGGAACAAGGTGAAAATGGGAGGGATGGAGGAATGGGAGGATACAAGAGATGGGATAACCATTGAGATGTAACAAGAATAAATTAATAAAAAAAATTAAAAATCTAACAAACAAAATACCTGTGTCTCTCAGCAGCACTGAAGAAATGCTGAGACACAGATAGAAATTGGACTGAAGGGCTGAACCTTCAGCCTTCCCGATGAGGGGAAATGTGGGTTTGGCAGAGTCGATTCGAGGTTCCCGTCAGCACACTATGATGACCAGAGTTGTTTCCACCAATTCCACAGGCATGCCAGCTGGCCTACCCTAATTGTCCTGACCCTCCTCAGGAGAGTCCAGCACCACAAAGCTCACTGTCTCAGCTAGAGGCTTTAGCCAGGCGCTCGCAAGGATGTCTGCAATGACCTATTGGATACCTAGCACCCACACAAGAAGGCTTAGTGGCCTGTGTCACTCCTTGGCCCTTCTGGAGCCAAGTGTGAGATTCTCTACCAGGGAGGTCAGCGATGCTAGCTACATGTGCTGACAGCAGGAAATGGCCCCAATCAGTGTACACAGCATGGGGAGGGGACTTTAAAAGGATGTGAGCTTGCAGAGCAGGGGCTTGCCTGGGATTGCTGGATGGTATTCTAATTCTCAACGATGTCAGCTTCCCTGCAAGTCTTGAAAAGGCTGGCACAAATGTTAGCCTAGGTAACCTGTGTTTTGAGGGAATAGGGCAGTACTAAAACCTCCATGACTTTCACAGCTTGTAGATATTTGTACAATGGTCACGGACTTTTCTAACAGCCTGAGGCACAAAAGCAGATCCAGGCAAGCTTCCCTGAGCAAGAACATCAGTTCTCAACCTGTGGGTCAAGACCCCATTGGCAACTGTCTGTCTCCAAAAATATTTACATTACCGACCATAATAGGACCAAAATTAGTTATAATATGTCTACAACAGTAATTTTATTGTTGGGGTCCCCCATGGTGTGAGGAACTGTCTTAAAAGGTCTCAGCACTAGAAAGCCTGAGAACCAGTGACCTAGATTAAAGGTCAGTGGGCCCCTGTGCGGATGACAGCTCCTCCTGTGGAAACACGCTACCTAGCACATGGTCTGTCCAGGTCTGCATGAGAGTGCACTTTTAGGAAGGCCTACGTCATCTACCCAGAGTCTTTCAGAGCAGACAAATTAACAACAAAAAAAAATTAAAATCCTGGGGTTTGTATGTCTTTACCAGTTCTCTGATCTCGTACCAGTCTTTGTTCTAGCAGTCCGTACATTCTCTGATTGATTACATAGAAGTATTGCTGGGCCAGTGTCTGATGAGAAGGGAAAAGTAAGTTTCTTCCTTCACTACAGAGCGGGATGCCTCGGTCTAAGGGTCGCTGAAGGTCCACTGGTGTATTATTCCCAACGTGAACACAACAGTGGAGACATCACATGACGAGGGACATGCCAACTGCTGGTAACACGTGTTAGTTAGTTTCTGGTTGGTCTCCATGCTATGCAGGGAGTAGACTCCTTGGCCTCCGGCCTAGCATGCGCTCTCTCAACACCCATACTGTCCATCAACTGTCACCACCAAGAATTCAGAAGCACCCATCCCTAGGCCACGCAGCTGCTCTCTAGGGCCCAGCATCGCAGATATCAGTGCAGGCCCAGCGCTCCCAGGAAACTCTAGCTCAGAGCCTACAATAGAGCCTTGGGAGGGCCCTCCTCTGAAAACCATGTGGGAAACATTCAATCATGAAAACTGCTGCAGTACTGAAGAGAAGGTACAGAGAAAAGACACTAAATGTCCAACTGCAGAGGGAGGGGCTCCACAGAGACCTCCCATCTCATTTCCCTCTCCAGGACATTGGCTAGCTCACAGGGATGGTGGTTTGTGTGGTTTGTAAATCATCATCTGCACACACACACACACACACACACACACACACACACACACACACAGATGTCTCAGGCCTCTGTTCCAAGCATGTTCATGTCTCGCCCTCAGCAGTGAAAACAGACTCTGGTTGCTCTGTCGAAAGTTGTGCCTGCATTAATGAGAACAACCTTGCCCACCCTATGCTGTGCCCTTGCTCCCAGGTGGGCCTCTCTTACTATGGACATCATAACCAGGGCCCTGTCCTGTGTGGAAATGTAACAGAAAGAGGAGGATACAAGCCCAAAGAGATGAATATGCACTCATAAAAGACCCCTCAGTAGAAACAATAAATCATCGTGCCTGGGCACGTGTGTGTGCCTACGTGTGCACACTCACAAATCAAAGTTTGTAGTGCTAAGGGGGAACACATACCTCTAGGTTTCCTGGGAGCTGTCACCACTCTAAGCCACTTACAGTGCAAGCTGGGCCAGGTAAAGGTCCCTTGGTTCAGATGTCAGAGTGAGACCAGTTCTGGGTGCTGGTTCTGCTGTCTGTCTCAGTGGCAAGCTGTGAGACTGTTGGTCTCATACAAGAAAGCCGAGGTCACTGAGATCCTCGGCCCCTCAGCCTAGGAACCAGCACAGCGCCAGCATATTAAGAAAGTGTGGCAGGGCAGGTGCCAGGCCTACAAGTTGTGGCTCTGTAATGTCACTGAGAGCATCTTGGGTTCATAGACTACACTGTCCACACCACTGCAAGAGGCCGGCAGTCCAAGGATCCTGCTTTTTTATCTGCAGAAGGTCTGAGACTGTGCTTACATAAAAGCCTGGACAGCCAGAAGGCTCAGACCCAGAGCCTCAGTCTCCTATCCCCTCTCTTTTCTCACTTCCGTTGGCCCGTCAGGGCAACCACCCTGTGAGCAGCCCTCTCACTTGAGAACTGGGGGTTTTGATATCAACCACATAATGGGTCCTTTGCACAGTAGTTGCCATTTGGGTCCCTAACGTGTGCTTGGCAGTTATCTGATGCTCAGCAGACCCTGCACAACACACAGGCAGTAGACTGGCCACGAGCATGTGAGGTGTAATTGAGTCTAGAACATCCTGTCCCAATCCTGCTAATGGGCAGCCCACGGTTTGTCCTCAAACCATGACCTTCTGTCTACCAAAATGTCCTGCTCCCAGTGTCTCTCTGCCACCCTTGTGCCAGCCATTTGCCTCCCTCCAATTGCCCTCAGCACCGGCTTCCTGAACCCCAATGGATATCAACCTTTTCTTGCCCCCCTCACCTCCTACTACACTCCGATTTTCTCTTCTCCCCGCTAAAGCAATGTTGCCTTTCAGATGGTTCTAGGCTCATTGTGTACACTGTGTCCATTGTCTCTTAAATCTGTCCAGATCAGGCTTGTGCCCCAATCCTACAATGAAGGTGCTCTGCTAAGTGTGGCCAGGGATGTCTGTATTGCTAGTTGCAATGGCTGCCCTTCTTTATGCTGGATTTTAGCCCTTGTCTCAAACGGCTTTGTCTCTCTGTGGAGAGTAGACTGTGTGGCCCTGTTGGTACAACCAATTTCATGGTTCCCAGGGTGCTCTTGGCTTTCCCCTTCCCCCGTGGTATGTACCTCTTCAGCTCCCACTGTCGTTTCTCCTTGATGCTATCATGCTCGCGGGGTGGGAGGCTCTGCTACTTATCTAACTGCCTTTCTCCATATACGGACACCCGCAACCCCCAGGACAGGTCAGGCAAAGTTGTGGCTCCAGATCCTATCTACATATCTGCACCACAGACCGTTCATGCTGGCTTGTTTTGTGTCAACTTGACAAAAATCATTGTCACCTGAGAAGGAACATCAATGGAGTAAATGCCTTCATAAGATTTGGCTGCAGGCAACCACGTAGGGCACATTCTTAATTAACTACTAGTGTTGGAGAGCCCAGTCCGCTGTGGGTGGTACCAACCTCCACCCCCAACCCCGTTCTGGTGGTCCTGGCTTCCATGAGAAAGCCGGATGAGCCAGCCTTGGAGAGCAAGCCAGTGACCAGAAACCCAGCCTGGCCTCTGCATTAGTTCCAACCTCCAGGCTCCAGCCCCTTTCTCCCCTGGGCTATGGCATCGCATCATTGCACTAGTAACCCTGAGGGGCACACCATGCACTGGAATCCCAGAGTTTTTGTGAAGCACTTACTCAGTTCACATGGGTACCAAAGACCACCAGAATCCAGCATGTGGTGTCTTCAACCACCTCGCCAGGCGTAACACCCATTCTCTATTGCGGAACCCCTATATCTGGCCATCCTGACCACATCCTAGTAAGTGCTTGGGGGTGGAGGGGTGAGGTGTTGAATGGAATAGCCTCAGTTCAGGCTTGCCCTCCACCCCTGCCATGCCACACCCAGTACCCCTAGAACTCTGTGGAGGTATTTCCTGAAATGCAGACAGAGGCTGTGGTTTCCTCATCATACCCTGTGGAGAATGACCGGGAAGGCCCCAGTAGCCGTTGCCCTCTTGGCTTCCTGCCTGTTCTTTGTGCTTCCACCTCCCTTACCTGCATTTGCTCTATGCTGAACACACTGACCCACTAGTGGTCCTACTCCAAGGCATGTCAGCTCACTGGCTCCTCTGCTGCAGCCACACGGTGCCTTGTCCTCTCTGCCTCCCATCATGTGCAAACTTGAGGTAGGTTCCCCAAGTGCCCAGCGTGCTCCAATGAAAGCCGAGGTCCTGCTCCTGATTCTTTTTGTCCTCTGTGCTTTCGCACAGGCTGGCCTTTCTGCCCTTCAGTATGTATGCCTGACGCTCTCTGGCCTTAAAACCCGGGCCCTCATTTCTGAACAATACTCTTTCTTTACACATCAGCAAGGTGAACCCCCTTGCCCTCTTCCTTTATTTCCCACAAGCCACCCCTTCAGTGCAGTCGGCCTTGCCTATACTAAACTGTTGGTTGAACCGTGGAGCCTTGTGTTGGGGTTTCCAGTCCTCTGCTCAATCTCACCCAGCTCTGAGGTCCCCATCACCCCATCACCATGCCTCCTGCAATCAAGGTGACTAGTGCTGCTTCTTTTGACTATGACCCTTGGCTGGAAAGCTGCACGTCTTATTTTCTATTTCTTAGCTGTCATGTGCAGTGTTCATGGGGTGAAGGGCACTTGTGAGTTGCTCTCCCATGCATCACACGGGTAGACTGCAACCTCACCTGACTAACACAGGCACACTGTGTGGAAGGGTGCCTTTTACAGCATCCTGCCAGGGGAAAAGCACAATACGGTTCATTTTGGAGTTTTCACAGCAAGGAAGGGAGCGGGATTCTGGGTCATAACATCTGGAGTGTGGAGCGGGCACCTTTGCCACTTGTGCTCTGCACATCCTGAGATGTCATGGTGAAGGGTGCGTGGTCCTTATTTTCTGACCCTCTCGGCTCTCATCCTGCACATCCTCTTCACGGTTGCCCTGGTTTGAAGGCATTTGACACAGAGGACTCCTCCCAGGCTGAGTGGTGTCATGGTTTAGGACTGGGATGCCAATCTTAGTCTTGACTGGGTTTGTTTCCCCATGTAAGTCTGTCATGGAACAATCGTGGGTTGCCAATGACCTGTGGGAGTTCTATGAGTTTCTACTCTTGTCATCCGGACTCAGAGTGGTATGCACACCAGAGATCATGCAGGCAAACAGCCTGAGAAATCGCTGGTCTAGTTTAGGGACTCAGTAAAGTCCAGGCTGACCAAGCTGACACTCTTGCTAGCCTTGGAAATTCTCCTCTCCCTGTCTCTTCCTTTCTCTCTTCACTTCCCAAGCCCCTGTTCTCTAATCCACTGGAGGGCTCTTTCTCTTTATCTTTCATCTTTGCAACCTCAAACTAATGCTTTCCCACTGATTTCTTGGAAATGCTGCAGCGACGGGACCAGTTTAGTCTTCTAGTGTTTTGGAGGAAGGCCTCTTAGTTTCTGTCTCGTCTCCACAGAATTGGAGGCTGAAAGCATGTGTGTGGCTGTCGCCCTGAGCATGCTCTCTTGCTCACCCTCTTCCAAGATTCCTCTCACCTGGCTCTCCCCCAGTGCTGTGTGTTGCTCCTTTCACAGCCACTCAGCCCCTACTCCTCCAAAGCAAGGGTCACTTTGCAGTCCTTCAGTAGTGTGGTGGGAGGACTGACCAGCAGGCAAATGTGCCCAGCCCTTTGAAGGTACCAGGCCTGCACCAAGCAGGTCCCCCAAAGCCTTGTTTCCACACTGGAGCTGAGCGGGGCCTCCTCCTGCTGCTGTCCCTGGTACAGAGCACCTGGAGGCTTGCTCCTGTTCCCTCCCCCTCCCCCCCCCCCCGGGAACGGGCATTCCTGCTGTAGGTCATCATCAAGCTTCTTGGTCTGTGCTCCCCAGGACGCATGTTAGGCTGTTGGGTCTTTATTCCCAGGAGACCATCACCAGAATCAGGCAGGTTTTGATGGACATAAATCACATCCAGCTCTGAGCTAGCTGGCACTCTGTCAAATTGGTCCAGTGATCATCCTTGCCTGGCGGGGACAAGTTGTGGCACTCCTCTGTCAAGCATGAAGTGCGGGAGAGTCCTTTCTGCCACAGGCTCTCCTACCTCCTTGCTGCCTTGCCTGGAGTTGAGGCACTGCTAAGAGGAACCTTCTATGAAAAGAGGAGAAATAGAGTGTCTCCCCATTCCATGGAACTGAGGGCTGGGACCTGAAACTTCATTCCCTTTGAGGGCAGAGACCCTAGGAGTGTGCCTTGGCAAACCATAACAGATGGCAGAGTGGCCTAGAGAAAGGAACTCTGGGAGTGTGGAGAAAGAAGCAAGGTCTGAGGTCTGCCACTCCTGTGGCTTTGGCCCAGAAAGCTCTGTGCTGACCTCTTCCTTGATTTTTTAGCTCCCCACTTCTTGAGGTACATTGACAAATGTGCACTTCAGGGGCAGGGAGAAGCCTCTTGATTGCTTGTGCTAGGCCTGTCCTGCACCACCTGATTCATAGAAGGCGCTCAGCCCGTGCTGGGAGCTTCTGAAGCTTCATGGGTTCTGCTTCTGGTGGAAGCCTCCTCAGCCTGCACACTGCTGGCTGTGGGTCCTTGGGCTCTGCATAAAATCATTGCCTCCCTGTGCCACACCCAGGGACCAGGCCTTGTACTCCACTAGGTGTCAGGTGAAGCTAGAGCCAAGGAGGGAGGAAACTATCCTGGCCACTGAGCTCTGTGTGGCCTGGCTGCTCTAGCCACCTGTGTGTCCTGTGCTCTCCAAGGGGACTGCAGTCTCCTCTTTGGGTGCGCTCCTCAGGGTGAATGTGAGCAGCTCTAGTGCTGGCACGTGCTTCTTGTGCTTGTTCTCACCCAGGTAGCTCAGGAGAAGTGGGGGGAGGCTCCCATGTCTCCACATTTTCATTGACCACATTACCTCAAGGGGAAACTGAAATGCCAATACTACCTTGCCCCTGAAAACACAGACACACAGAGTGGCAGACACAGCCAGAGAGACACGGAGACAGACAGACAGACAGATGCACGCAAGCGTGCGTGCGCGCATGCACACACACACACACACACACAGAGTTTTGAGCAGTGCAAGAATCTCTCACACCTGAGAAATGTGTTTGCCTCCTTCCTGTGAAGCTCCTCCACGTTGGATCTTCTCTCAGGCCCCTCCACCATCAGAAGTCAGCTGTTTCAGTGCCTTTCTCTGCACTGTCCCAGAGCCACCATGAGCATTGATGATTTTATTATCACTGCCTTATTGTGAAGGGTAACAGCCGTCCTGTGAGGCTGGGGCCTCTCTTTCCCTCCTTCCCTTCTCCTTTCTTGCTCTCTGCTTCCCCCTCCACATACTTGCGTAGTTCACGGAGGACTTTTTTATTTCCCCAATAGCCACATTGCCTTAATTGACTCCAGGTTTAACCTCCCACGCTGACATTAGAGGAGCTTGGGCAGGTTCATGGTGATCATAGTTCCACCCCAATATTAGCTTGAGACCTCAGAATGGCACTGCCTCAAGGATTTTTCTGTCATTTTTTTCCCTTTCTGCCACCCCACAGCAATCCATTTTCCCCCACCACCCTTCTGTCAACATACCTCTATTGTCTTCTATTTCTTTATTACTCTAGAATATTTCCAAGTCTTTACCAATGGCTTTTCTAACAAGGTGTGGTAAGTATTCAATGAAACACTCAGTTCCAAATAATATATGGCAGCCCTGCCTTTTTCCTTCATTCTCCAAGTGTCCCTTTGATTTTAAAGCATCCTATGAAACCCTCTTTTTCCTATTTATCCCCCAGATGATGTCATCAGCTTCATAGTCCATGATCATTCTCTACAGCACTTATTCCATTTCCACCTTTCCCCCTTCCCACACAGTCTAGAAGTTTCATGGAAACTGGGTGCTGTCTGCTAAGGACTGCCCCTTGAATCTAAATTTGGACCGCACTTAACCGGTGGACAATAAATGAACAAAACATACTATTCACTATGCTTTTATTTATGCTATTTGCGCAGTAAGCATATTCACAGATGTCTCTTTACAAGACACCAGACACAAGGGAAAAACAGAACAAATCTATTATCTTCCTCCATTTACCATTGTACTGGTTATTCCAAACTTTCAAAGAACAGCCTCTTTCAGTGGTACACTTTCCGTACATCACACAACACGACAGAAGGCCTTCATTTAATAAGGTTAACACAGCTGTTGTACCAAATGTCAACGACAGTAAAAATAACATAAACACCTTCTCAATTATATATTTAAACATATTGTGATTCTTAATCAACAGTGTTATAAAATGAATACAAGAGTACAATATCTAAAGCAAACACTATTTCGCAGTATAACAATTAGCACTGATCACGAATACCAAATACGGTGCCCTCCCCACCCTCCACATACATCATTTTGTATTGAGGACCCTGCCTATCTACTCGATGGAGTACTTTGGATTCTCCTTTCCATTCCTAAGGGTCTGCCTGGGACCTCTCTATGCAGTGGAATAACCCCTAGCACCTGAATTGAGAATAGCCTCAACCTCTGCATCATCATCTGAATCCCAGTCATAGTTACATGGCCAGTCTTTGGAGCATCGGTTCCGAACTCTTGCCACAAAATGCATGACTTTCAGCTTGCTGGATTCCACGTGTGCTCGAGGGCCCCAGAAGAACTCATACTCCACTGGGCTGCTGCGGGGCACTGGCTTATAAAGCAGATACCCTCTGCGCACAAACTCTTCTGTAACGACCTTCTTAGGATCTCCAAAGATGCTGTGCTGCCTCCCAGGCTGCATCCCTAACTTCCCCAGCACTTTCCACACCAGGGCTTCCTTGGCACTGTTGCCCATGATGAAGATGAGGGCTAATATGGACATTAGGAGACTTTTCTTGGTGCCCTGAAAACTGCTCCGTGTAATAGGCTTTTTCACTAGGGCAGTGCTCGATGCTTCCTCAGGAGTAGTGGAGGCCTTCTCTGGAGTGCTTGTGTCTTCCTCTGGGCCGCTCAGGTATTCTTCCGGTGTGCTGGAGACCACAGAAGCCGCCATCGGGGTCTCAGAGGCCTCTGAGGCCTGGATCTTGCGATTGTTGCGATTCTCTTCTGCTGCCTTTGCGTTCCGGCGGCGCCGACTCTTCCGTCCCCGAGGCATAGCTCCTGGAAAGCGCTGAAAGCCCGCAGCACTTCTGGAGAAGGCTATCTGCAACGCGGGAGTAAAGTGGCTATCTTACGCAGGTTCAGTCGCCCGAACCGCAAATGCCAGCGGAGTCTTTGTAGCAAGTCGCTTTCTGCCACAAAGCCCTGTTTCCCAGGCAAGCTGACTTGCGCAAGCAGTCGCCGCCCGCACCCGCCACAGCGCCAAGCGCGCGAGAAACCGGAGCAGCATTGGCCCCGCCCCTCCTGCCACGCACACGCCGAACACCCAAGAGGAAGTGGGACGCTCCCGCACAGGAACTTCCGCTAGCCAAAAGGAAAAGGAGCGGGCTGCATTTTGGGTCCCACAAGGGTAGTTAGGACAGCTAGGGGGTGCGATGGGGTTTGTCCTGTGGGCAGGATGGAAGAATGTCGGTTTTCTTTAGGCAGGTGCAGACATTCTCCTTTTGGTTCAGGGGTTTTGGCTTAGCAGTAGGCTTTTCCATTCTCTTGTAAGACTGGTTGACGGGTGGGGGAGGGGCGCGGCAGGGCACAGCCTTGCAAAAGGTCTGCTGACCCCAGCCCTCCTTGGCTGCCTTGGCTTACACAGCACATTCATTCTCCCGCCTGGTTTTCAGAAAGCGTTTATGTGTGGCTAATTAATTCGCGGGCCCATCAGGGACCCGAAGAATAGACTTAATGACCAAAGCGGTGGGTGAGGGGAGGAGATGGGCGTGCAAAGCCAGCTAGCAGTGCGCCAGAGGCGCAGAGTCTGGACAGTGCTTGCTAGTAGCTATGCTTTCGCCTGGTCAATTAAGCGGGGCCAGTGAGAAGATCAGACTTAGATTCGCGCAGCCTCACAGAGGGCAGGCTACTTCCTGGCAGGCCACAGAGGAAGCAATTAGAATAAGAAGCAGCTGGATGAAAGTGAGCTTTAAGCCTGTTGCCATGGGGACTGAGAGACAGAAAGGCATTTGAAGGGAGACCACTGGCAGGCTTCAGACAATGGGTGGGAAGGGGGAGCAGATAGATGGTCTGGGGCAGCAGGAGCCCAGGTTTCTAGGCCAGCGAGGCAGCATACCTGCCTTGACTTGTTTCCCTTGGTGCACACTCTGAACTTTGTCCACTCCTCCTTTCTGCTCAGATCCCTCTGCCTGAAATGCCTTGCCGCCATTCTCCACTCTCTAAGTTCCACCTGCTTGCTCCCAGGCATCTTCTTGGCTGAAGTTTATTTTGGCCTGCTCCAAAGAGCAATGAGTCAGCTCATACTCCCCGAAGGAGGCCCCAGAGCTAGGCATGCTGCTTTTCTTGCGCCATTTGAAGTGGGGACTTGCTGAGGTCCTTCACCTCACTGAGCCTGGCTTCCCGCCCCGCTACACCCCCCTTAAAGTGGATGTGACTCCAGTACTGGCTTCAGAGGGTCCTGCGAAGTCAATGAAAAGCCTTCACTGCATAGCAAGCACAGACTTTGCCTCTAAGTGTGTTTTCTCAGGCAGCAGCAGGTGGGAGTGGCAGTTAATGAAAGCGCGATGAAGGAGCATGTGCTGGAAAGATTTTACATGTGCTCTGGCTTAAAAAGGGGAGTGGTGGTGGTGCTGTGTGTGTGTGTGTGTGTGTGTGTGTGTATGTGCGCCACCAGTGCTGTACATGAGGGCCTAGCAGAGGGCGTGGGATCCCCTGGAACTGAGTTACAGGTGGTTTCGGTCTGTCTGATGTGGTTGCTGGCAACGTGACTCGATTTCTCTGCAAGAGCAGCAAGTGCTCTTAACTGCTGAACCATTGCTCCTGCCCCTCAAACTTGCTCTCATTTCCTCAAGGGCACATGAACACTTTGTACTTGTCTGGCTAGACGGGACAAAATGTGTGCCTGGCCGTGTCTCCGTTGATAATCCTACTGGGGAAATGGACCCATGGGGCTCATAGACGTTGACATCTCAAGCTTTTGGTGCAGTTTGTGGAATAGCACATGGCTTTGTCTAGTGGATGAACTCTGGGGGTGGGGGTGGCAATGTGGGTCATTGTGACAGCATTGCCAGCAGCCCTTCACCAAGTGAGGCCCAGACACGTGCGGGTGTGCGTGCGTGCATGCGTGTAGAAAGGAGATGCCCACTGGAGAGGAGCAGTCACTGAATCAGAGTGGGGATCATGAGTTTTGGGCCTGTTTGTATGAGTTTGTATGAGTGTATTGAATAGCCCAGTTCTCTGACTTATTCTATACAGAAAAACATGGTCTCTCTGACATTGTCTGTCCAGCTTGCTGTCAGCCTCTGTGGAAGTTAGAGCTCTTCACTCTATTTTTCAGTTTTTTCTTTCCTTTTATTTTTAATTAATCAATTCACTTTACATCCCAAGCGTAGCCCCTTCCTTCCTTTTACCTGTATTCCTGTCCCCTACCCTGCAGAAAAGGAGAGCCTCCCCCACCTATCCCAACAGGTCAAGTTACATCAGGACTGAGTGCATCTTCCACTGTGGTGGCCTGGTGAGGTAGCCCTGCCAGGAAGAAGTGATCGAAAAGCAGGCAACAGAGTCCATGGCAGAGATGGGCCCGCTCCCCTACTAGGGGACCCATAAGGACAGTGCAGCCCTGGACAGCACCAGAGATAGAGTAGATACACAGTGTACAGCCTAAGACCCCTAACTCCGATTTAGTTTTTCCAAAGAAGTAAGTGGGAACAGCATTTACGCTCTAGGCTATTTCTGCTAAAGTCACAAGAACGGATTCCCATAGTGCTTCCTGGTTAGCTAGGCAGTCATATACACGTTTGAAGGGCATGGGCTCCAAAGGGAGATTTCTAGAGCTCAAAGTTAGACTCTACCATATATGAGATTTTAATCACTGAACCTTTGCTATTTATGGAAATATGGAGTCTGTGCTTGTCAGGCAATTCCCTTTGGAAGGGATTAAATTCACTTCTATAAAGTAGTCTGGAATTAAATATTAGTAACAACAATAACTCTGGGTCAGAAATTTTACTTGTGTAAGAGTCATAGTTAGATAATGTCTATAATGTGTTATGTTTTGATCAAAACTCATTGGAGTTTTGAGAGGGAGTTCACAGTCTGTTAGTGAAAATGGAGTCGTTTAAAAGCTTCGCAATTAAAAAAAAAAAAAGCTTAGTGTAAAAGATGCTGTCTCTGGTTTAGCAGAGCCATGGATGAGGCATCCAGGCACAAAGTCGAGGATATCAGATTAATTTAGTGTAATCAGGAAAGTATATCTGAATAAATAAGTTAACATTGGGCTGAAACCTTAATGGTTGATGGGAGTTATACAATGGAAAGTGGGAAAGGTTATACACAAATAGATGTTTGAGGAGCAGAAAACCAAGATGAACAAATGGTTTCAGTGATTGAAAATTAATCTCTCTACGGGCTACGTTTTAGTTCCCTTATCATTATGACATGAGGCTCTTTAGGCGCAAATGGAGTTTTTAGTTTATAATATTATATGCACTGTATAGCCAAACCATATTTATTACCCTATGACACTACTGGTTAAACTGCTGCTCACTCTGAAGAGAAATATTCCGTATACATTTGTTCACTTATTTACTTATTTTTATTTCTAGTCACAGAATTAGTGCTTTGGATTGTCTTGTGCATGAAATCATGGTGCAAATATCCAGGCTTTAGTCCCATGAGAAGTTGTGTCCCTTCTTACTAAGCATCACCAGCAGTAAGTGGAGTGTATCTTTTCACATCTGTGTCTTCCCTAAGCATTGTTGCGTCTATAATACATTAGCTATCTATCTGATGGGTAAGCTAGCACATCTTATTTTGACTTTCATATGTGATTAACGTAAAGTACACATAATAGAGTTGTACACTTTGACACCTTTTAACATGTGTGTAAGTGTTACTAGACTTAAGAGGATCCTTTTATTCTTTTTAAATATTTTTATTACATTTATAGGGAAGTGCACACATGCCAAAGCATGCTAGTGGAGGCCAAAGAGCAATACATCAGGAGTGCTTTGTTTCCCCCCACTATGTGGGACATGGGGACTGAATTCTGGTTCTCAGGCTTGGAGGCAAGCATCTTCACCCAAGCAGCTGAGCCAGATTCTGCTGGCTGAGATCCGGCCCCATGGCGGTATTATTTATCACCAAACCTTTTCACGGCCCTTTATAATTGTCTCCCTTGTTGCTTTTCCCTACCTTTCCTCCATCCTAGGCACATTTATCAGCTTCCCCTCACAATACATTACATTTCGTTTCCTGCCATTTATGTCAGTAAATTCAAACAGTAAGTGCTTTTCTAGCTTTTAAAGTTTTTTAACTGTCTTGAATGACCATAAAAAGTAATGAGGTTCATACTTTCATTGGCACAGCTTCATAAATATATGCCATTATATTTTTTCTTTTTTATTTTAATCTTTTGGGTTTTTGGTGGGTTTTGTTGTTGTTTTTTTTTTTGTTTGTTTGTTTGTTTGTTTTTAGTTTTTGATATTATAGCATAGTTACAACATTTCTCCCTTCCCTTTCCTCTCTCACATACACCCCTCCCTGCTTTTCTTCAAATTCATGGCCTTTTTTTTTTTTCACTAAAAGGTGCTGCATGCACTCCCCTGCTCTATTACCCACTCCTCTCCTCCCCCTTGCTTCTCTCCTTCCTCCTTCTGAAATCCCTCTTCATCCTTTCATGCCACATATTGTCCTCTTTTGTTTCACAATCATCCCTCCCATTAGACATCTTCCTTCCCATAATCCTTTTTTACTTTCATTTATATATATGTGGACATATATATTTAAATTGAGATTTTGCATATGACAAAACCCAAAAACTGTTATTTATTTTCCTTTGTCTTATTTTGTTTAACCTAATCATCTCCAGTTCCAACCATTTTCTTGAAAATATTATTTCATTTTTTTATAGCTGAGTAAACATCCATTTGTATGCAGTACATTTCCTTTATCTGCTCCTCTCCTGGTACATATCTTGGCTATTGTGAAGAGAGTGGCAATAAACATGGGTATGCAAGCACCTCTGTGTGGGGATGTAGAGTCTTTAATGTCAGTACCCAGGAGTGGTAAAGCTGGGTCATTTATAGTTCTATTTTTAGTTTTGGGTTTTTTGTTTGTTTGTTTGTTTCTGCTTTTTGTTGTTGTTGTTGTTTGGTTTGGCTTGGTTTTGTTTTTGAAGAATCTGTATACTGATTTGAAAAGTATTGATACCACTTTGTACTCCCACCATGGTTCCTTTTTTTTTTTTTTTTTTTTTTCTCTCCCTTATTTCACCATATGTACTTCTTTCTTTGGCCAATAAATAGTGATTTAGCAAAACAAAACAACATATAGTCTTGCTATGTAGTCCTAGCTTTGAAAAGGTAATCTTTCTGTCTCAGCCTCTAAGCTGCTGAGATTAAAGGTATGAATTACGGGGTTGGGGAGATAACTGAGAGATTAAGAGCACTGTCTGTTCTTCCAAAGGTTCTGAGTTCAATTCTCAGCAATCACATGCTGGCTCACAACCATCTGTAATGAGACTGGTACTTTCTTGTGGTGGGCAGGCACACATATAGGCAGAATACTGTGTAAATAATAAATAATTTTAAAAGAAAAAGGTATGAATGAACTACCACACTCAGATTGATAATCAGTCTGTTTTTCCCTTGTTTGAATAATTTCATTCAACTTCATTTTTCTTTTGTTTTTCTGAATGACATAAGTATAAAGATGCAGTATGCTTTGTTTAATTGGTTATCCATAGATTAACATTTTAACCATTTACAGCTTGGCTCTATAATAAAAACCAAATGGACTAATACAGAGAGACTCTGTCTCAAAAAAGCAAAAAACAAAAACAAGAAGAAGAAGAAGAAAAAAAAGAAAGAAAAGGTGGCAAGGACATGCTTTACTTTTAAATAAACAGAATTTTTTCTTTGTAGTTTATTAATTTTTATTAACACATTTTCTTTCTTTTTTATTTTTTTCGAGACAGGGTTTCTCTGTGTAGCCTTGGCCATCCTGGACTCACTTTGTAGACCAGGCTGGCCTCGAACTCACAGCAATCCGCCTGCCTCTGCCTCCCGAGTGCTGGGATTAAAGGCGTGCACCACCACGCCCGGCTATTAACACATTTTCTTTGACAATTACTTATACACTTTATCTGATTTATTTATTTATTGTTACTAGTGTGTGTTGTGTGTATAATTTGTTTAGGCACATTCATACCATGGCGTATATGTGGAGGCCACAGTCGATTTTATGGGGTCAGTTCTCCCATCTTTATGCGGGTTCTAGGAATCCAATGAAGGTTGTCAGACTTTCACAGCAAGTGCTTCTTAGCTACTGAGCCTTCTTGCTGGCCCTTTTAAAATTAAACTAAATGAAAATTTTAAGTTACCATAGAGTATGATAGGTTCATTATGACGTTTTTCACATGTACTTGCTTTTATCCGCGACTTTCTCCCACAGCTTTTCCAGTTCAGCCCCTTCTCTTTGGCTGGTTCCCTTCCTTTCCTCTTAATAGCCCTCCCCACCTCCTGCTTTTAAGCCACATATATTCTATTTACCTTCTCTCTCTCCATCCTTGTCCCTCCCTTGATAGCCTTCGCCAGCCAAATGTGGTACATGTCTGTAATCCCAGTACTTGGGAGAGGAAGGCATGAAGATCACAAGGTTGAGCCAGCCTGTGCGTCATGAGACCCTCACAAACAAAAGAAAGGCTCATGAGATGCCTCAGTATGAAAACAGTCTTACTGGCAAGCCAGACAATCTGGAACTCACATGGTGGAAGGAAGGAACATACTCCTACAAGTTGTCCTCTAATGTCCACATGCATTCACACATGCACCTACATACACACACACACACACACACACACACACACACACACACACACACACCCCACAACATAAATGTAAAAAAATTCAAAACCCAGTAAACAACCTTTTTCTTTCTTATGATCCTTTCTCCTATCCCCTTTACTGCTCCTGCTGATGATCCCTTTTTTCTTCCCAACTAGTCCCCCTCCTACGTACATAGGTGTGTGTGTGTGTGTGTGTGTGTGTGTGTGTGTGTGTGTGTAGCAACAATGAAGAAAAGATTATTAGAGAGGAAGTAAAAAAAAAGAAGGAAAGGTGGGAATATTGTAAATACAGTACTAATGCATGAAACTTTCAAAATTTTTAAATAAAAAATATGTGTTGGAGGCTGGAGAGACGGCTAATACAGAAGTTAAGAGGATTGGCTGCAGTTCTCCGCTCCTCCCTGTTCCAGAGACAGCTACATCTTCTCATGCAGTACCAGCCTTGTCTCTTGACACCATGGTGAATGTCAGAGTAAGCAGATTTGGTTGTGCTGGGCTCCTGGTTACCAGGGCTAGCTTCCTATCTAAAAAAAATATGGAGGGGTGGAGAATTGGCTCAGAGGTTAAGAGCAATGGTTGCTCTTCCAGAGGTCTTGAGTTTAATTCCCAGCAACCACATGGTGGCTCACAACCATCTAGAATGAGATCTGGCACCCTCTTCTGGCCTGCAGGTGTACATTGTATGCGTAATAAATACATCTTTAAAAATGGAAATTGTTGCCATCAATGACCCCTTCATTGATCTCTATTACACGATTTACAAGTTCTAGTATGACTCTGCCCATGGCAAGTTCAATGGCACAGTAAAGGCTGAGAACAGGAAGCTTGTCATCAAAGGGAAGCCTGTTACCGTCTTCCAGGAGCAAGATCCTGCTAACATCAAATAGGATGATGTTGTGAAGTCTCCTGGTGTCTTCACCACCACGGAGAAGGCCAGGACTCACTTGAAATGTGGGGCCAAGAGAGTCATCATCTCTGCCCCTTCTGGCGATGTCCCCATGTTTGTCATGGATGTGAACCACGAGAAGTATGACAACTCACTCAAAATTGTCAACAATGCTTCCTGCACCACCAACTGCTTAGACCCCTGGCCAAGGTTATCCGTGACAACTTTGGCATCATGGAAGGATTCATGACCACAGTCCATGCCATCACCGCTACCCAGAAAACTGTGGATAGACCCTCTAGAAAGCTGTAGTGTGATGGCTGTGAGGCTGCCCAGAACATCATGCCTGCATCCACTGGTGCTGCCAAGGCTGAGGGCTAGGTCATCCCAGACCTGAACAGGAAGCTCACTACCATGGCCTGCCTTCCATGTTTCTACCCCCAGTGTGTCTGTTGTGGAACTGACATGCCGACTGGAGAAACCCGCCAAGTATGATGACATCAAAAAGGTAATAAAGAAGGCATCTGAGGACCCACTAAAGGGCATCCTGGGCTACATTGAGGTCCGGATTGTCTCCTGCGACTTTAACAGCAACTCCCTCTTTTCCACCTTTGATGCTGGGGCTGGCACTGCCCTCAATGACAACTTTGTAAAGCTCATTTCCTGGTATGACAATGAATACAGCTACAGAAAAAGAGTGTGGACCTCACAGCCTACATAGCTTCCAAGGAGTAAGAAGGCCTGGACCACCCACCCCAGGAAGGACATGAGAGCAAGAGAGAGGCCCTCGGCTGCTGAGGAGTCCCTGTTCTAACTCAGCCCCTGACACTGAGTATCTCCCCTCACAGTTTCCATCCTAGACCCCAGAAAAATGGGAGGATCCCAGGGAGCCCTACTCTCCTGAATACCTTCAACGAATTTCACTGCACATTTAAAAAGAAAGCATACTGGCTCCTCTTCCAGAGGTCCTGAGTTCAATTCCCAGCAGCTACATGGTGGCTCATAAACATCTATAATGAGATCTGGTGCCCTCTTCTGGCAGGCAGGCATACATGCAGGCAGAACATTGTATATATAATAAATCTTTTAAAAGTATCATGTGTCTATGTGTGTGCATTTGTGTGTATGTGTTCATGTGTGTGAATGTAGGTGTGCATGTGCCATGGCACATTAGTGCACACTAGAAAAAGACAGCCTTATGTATTGGTCCTTACATTCAACCTCGCTTGAGACAATGTCTTATTTGCGTTTGCCACTGTGTGTACCAGGCTAACAGCTCCTGGAACTTCTGGGGAGTCTCCTGTCTTTTGTCTCCCTTCTGGGATTACAGATATAATCTACCACACTTGGATTTACCTGGGTGGATCCTGGGGTTTCAAACTCAGGTCCTCACACTTGCACAGCCAGTACTTTACTAAGGAAGCCATTTCCCCAGCTGTTGGTTTATTATTGCTCAGTGGTAGTCTATTATCTGGCTTTGTGTCTATGGAGCGGGGGATGCTCAATAAAATAGAACCACACAGTGAATTTTTAAAAAGATTTTAATTTTTTATTGTATGTGAGTGCTCTATCTGCATGTACACCTGCAGGCCAGAAGAGGGCACCAGGTCACATTACAGATGGTTGTAAGCCACCATGTTGTTTCCAGGAATTGAACTCATGACCTTTGGAAGAGCATTCAGTGCTCTTAGCCTCTGAACCATCTCTCCATCCCCCCACAGTGAAATTTAACAAAAGTCATACAAAACTTTTCTGAGAACACTCACTTATCTTTACACATGCACACACACACACACACACACACACACACACACACACACACACACACACACAAACACACACAAATGTGCACGCATGGTGGGAGTATAAATGTAAAAACACTACAGTAATGGCCACAATCTAGCGAATGGGAATTTCTGTACAAAGGACATGGATAGAAAAGCAAGTCAGTTTCTATGGAAATACTGAATATGACTGGGACAAGGGACGTCCAAGTCAAATGCTTTCAATTTTCAAATGAAAGAGGCTGAAGCTCGGTTCCAATTTCCTCTACAAGCTTGAATGAACACTAACACTGACCCGTTGCTAGGCATCATGCAGCACTAATGGCCATCATAGGGGAAATGCTCAACAGATTCTTGCTTTTTAGAACTCAATGTGGACACAGGTAAACATCTTGATGATGTTGTCCTTTATTTTTAAATTAATTTTTAATTGGTGATAATTTTATTTTAAATTTATTCTTTTAATTTAGCCTGCAACACAATTTCATTAAGTTTCATTGGGACTTTTTTGTATGTGCATATCATTATACTTTGTTCTTATTGGTCCCTGTCTCCAACTTCCCAATCTATCTCCCTGCATCCACTTCTTTTAAAAAAACATTTTATTAACTCTTGGAGAATTTTGTTCAGTGTATTTTGATCATAGTCCCTCTCCACTCCTCCTCCTAGCTCTTCATAGGTCCAACCTTTATCCTATCTTTTTAAAAATAATAACCCATTTAGTCCAATTTGTGCCTCATGTATACTCATGGGTGCGGACCATCTGCTGATTGTGATTACCTTACATCCTAAAAAAACTGACTCTCCCTTCTCCCTAGAAACCATCAACTGTCACTATCTCTTCAGCTAGGGCTTGGACCTCAGGAGCACACCGTACACCCCCAAGTGCCATCCTGGGATGTTGACTGGCTTGATTTTGTTCAGGTAGTCACAACTACTGTGTCCTTTCATGGTCAGAAAACAGCTTCACTCCAGTCCTCTCTGACCCCTGGATCTTAGTATCTTTCTGTCACTTTCTTTCTCAGCAGTCAGCCCCCAAGCTCTTAGCAAAGTAGCAGTGTAGATGTCTGACATGTGGCTCTGCAGTGCACAGACATTTATTCTCTATACTTTGACCAGCTGGAAACATCTGTGTTAAACACTGTCAACTTCACAAAGAAATGTCTCTGATGAGGTCTGAGAGCTGCACCAACCTATGGGTATAGATAGAGATGTGAATATTGACTGACTCTACTTTTCCTGAACCAATTTCCCTTAAATGCCTCCCTTTGCTTTCTTTACATACATATTTCATTATCCTCTTATCCTCTCCATTTCTCTAGCTCTTCATTTAAGATATTTTCCTCCCACACCACAGTCCCCTTTTTAGTGTACACACACACACACACACACACACACACACACACACACACACAAATCTGAGTTCCACATATGAGAAAAAATGTTCCTTATCGGTAGTCACCTGTGCACCAGACTTTTTGCATCTGTACTTTCCCTAAAATTTTGAAATCTAGCTGTTGAAAGCCCATTCTTTCAGATAAGGAGATAAAGGAATGAATTTGAAAAGCTAACTGGTCATAGGAGTGATGGCTCAGTGGTTAAGAGTACTGGCTGCTCTTCCAAAGGATCTAGGTTCAATTCCCAGCACCTACATGGTGACTCACAACTGTCTGTAACTCAGACCTGACTCTTTCATATAGATGTGCATGCAGTCAAAACACCAATGCACAAGAAATAAAAATAAATAAGTTACTTAAAAAAAAAAAAAAAAAAAAAAAAAAAAAAAAGAACATAAGTAGCAAAGTACTGAGTAGCAAAGCCAGGGTTCCCATCTAGGCTGTGAAAGAAAAGCAGAAATAAACAAAAAAAAATGCTCAGCTCTTTCCAGTGTTTACACTGGTAACATTTCACTTACATGTGCAAAGGTAGGTGTCACGTACCATGGGATAGTTAATAATCTTCCTAACCGTTCAGAGCATCATTAACTATCTCTTCGTTTGGTTTCTGTCCGTGTTCCTGGAGCCTCCTGTCTTTCCGGTCAGCCACAACCATCATCACTTTTTCGTGCAGCTAATGTGTTTGCATGTTTGTACATCTGCTTGACAATAAGATAAGAGCTCATATCCAGCCCGAGAGATTTCAGTGCTATCTATTTACTCAGCAGAACCGCAAATATAGCACTCATTATTCATGATGAAACATGTTCTTTGCTTGAAAAAAAAGTGACCCTTATTTGGTCCTTTAGAATAATATGTAATATATTATTAGAGATAGGCTACCAACAGCACTTCCTAGTCTTGCTTTGACCCTCGAAAGCATGCATTAGTCAGAGTAAATAAGGCTGGATGTAGTGTGCTTTGTCCTAAGGCTGTTCCTTGTCAGGAAGCTTTTCTGAACATCTCTCCTTCAAGCAGAAAACTAAGATCCCTAATGTCCTCACCACCCATGTGACAGCTAATTGACCATACCTGGGAGACAAAGAGAGAAAATAGTCATGATGGGCAGTCTCACCTTGTGCAACAGATAAGGCACATCATTTATGCTCATAGACTTTACTACTTTGTGGGTTCCTTTCTCTCTTTCCCCCTCATTAACCACTTAAAACTAGATGAAGAGAAAAAGGATAGAGGGGGAAAGGGGCCAAGTTATCATTAGACTACTTCTTGCTGATTAGGGGCATCGAGTTCCTTGGAGCAAGTTTGATCTTTGCCATCAGGGTATCTAATTTGTTCTCATTTCTTTGTACACATTTACTTGACAAACAGCAACCAACAGCATCCAACCACCAGCCAGCCCACAACAACCACCCTGCCTCTTGGGAGCCTAGCCTTTATATAGCGTCTGAAAAGTTCCCAGAATTCCAAATGTCATACACTCACAGAAACTATCTGCAGCTGGCAAAACTACAGCCCTGCTAGAGCACACGGCAAATCATAGTTACCTGCTGTGAAGCGGCCTCTTATCCCCACACTTAGGATTATAAACAAAAACATAGTCCCATAACATTTCTGTGTTTTTAAAAGAAACCAAACTTACCAAATTCTCACTACACATATGTTATTGGGCAGAAGATGGCCCCAGCATTTCTCCTAGAAAGGATTTTGGAATGTTGCTTGGCCATGTGACTAGGAAGAACTATCTTGTGTGACCACAATGGAACTAGCTGTCCATGATCCTAACTGCCTATATCTTGTAGAGGTTTTTCTCTTTCATCTATGCCCTTGGATTTGAGCCTTCTGGCCTGAGTCCATGTAAGTCTTCATATCACTCTTGTTCTTCCCAATCAAGAAGGTGGCCTCATAGTTCATTGAGTACAGCACTGATGGTTCTCAGGCAGGCAATGAGTGGTGCTGATATAATCAAGGGCACGCTCTCAATCACCAATGAAATACCACTACAGGTGAGCTCTGTCAATATAAAGAAAGCATGAGTCTCTCTTGGGTTCTTCTTGTTTGAACACTTTTTATATTTGCATTCATATGTCTTCTCTTCAACAGAGTTCCTGTGCACATACAATGATCAGCACTTATAAGCTGAGCGATACATTTTTTCACTTTTTTTCTTTTATTTATTTATTTATTTATAACTTTATTTTATTAATTTTTTCTTGTTACATCTCAATGGTTATCCCATCCCTTGTATCCTCCCATTCCTCCCTCCCTCCCATTTTCCCCTTACTTCCTTCCCCTATGACTGTGACTGAGGGGGACTTCCTCCCCCTGTATATGCTCATAGGGTATCAAGTCTCCTCTTGGTAGCCTGCTATCCTTCTTCTGAGTGCCACAGGGGCTTCCCATCCAGGGGATGTGGTCAAATATGGGGCACCAAAGTTCGTGTGAAAGTCATGCCCCATGGTTCCAGCCAAGGACAGTACAGGCCGTAAACTTCAAACCCCTACCCAGGCCTAGGCAATGGACAGGACATTCTCCACAGTTGAGTGGAGAGTAGGGTATGACTTTCACTTTTTTTTTTTTTAATTAACAAGCAAGAACCATGATTTTATGGCTTTACATAACCAGTTATAGTGTCTGGATATGGCAGGCATTATTAAATATTTCATGATTGTTTGATTTTTATTGTAATGTTGGTAGGAAAATTATTCTATCCCAATTAGAGCTCATATAGGAAGGATCTTAAGAAGTAACTTATGTGTGAGGTGTACATTCCAGTGCTATTCAAACTTTTTTTTTGGTTGTTGTTGTTGGTTTTTTGTTTTTTGTTTTTTTTTGTTTTGTTTTGTTTTGTTTTTTGGGTTCTTTTTGTGTGTGTTTTTGTTTTGTTTTTTGTTTTTTGTTTTTTTTTTTTTTTTGAGACGGGTTTCTCTGTGCAGTCCTGGCTGTCCTGGACTCGCTTTGCAGACCAGGCTGGCCTTGAACTCACAAAGATCTGCCTGCCTCTGCTTCCCCAGTGCTGGGATTAAAGGTGTGTGCCACCACTGTCCAGCCTGCTCTTTACACTTGTATGAGTTTGCTGCTAGGTGGCTATTTAATTGTGATTCATTTCTACTTTAGGTATCCCATTTCTTACTTTTCCTTATTTAAGGAAAAGTTTCCAAAATTCCAGTAATTTTTAAAACCACTATCAAGGTATCTATGATACCTGTTCAGCACCCACACAGTTTTAAATATACTTTTAGTTAAAAATGCTATATAACCCTCCATGTTTTCCAGACTCATTTCAAATTCATAACATCTTTTAATATTATTATGTATTTTAATATTTATTTATTTATTTACAATTATACAGTGCATATATGCCTGCACACCAGAAGAGGGCACTAGACCTCATTATAGGTGGTTGTGAGCCACCATGTAGTTGCTGGGAATTGAACTCAGGACCTTTGGAAAAGCAGCCAATGCTCTTAGCCTCTGAGCCATCTCTCCTGCCCCGTGTATGTGTTAATAAACATAATAATACAATCTGGGGAGGAATGGGAGGATACAAGGGATGGGATAACTATTGAGATGTAATATGAATGAATTAGTAAAAAAAAATAAAAGTTAAAAAAATACAATCTGCTGAGTTCATTTAGTGTTACTTCCTTGTATATGATTTTAGGACTGACCACCTGGTATTGTGTAACCAGCCATTCTGAATTCATATGTAAAACTACCCTGCTGTGTCCACAAAGCACTATTCTCTTGTACTCATCGCCACTTGTGGCTCTTACAACAGAGACCCACAATTGGTCAAGGTGCAGAGAATAAGAGACTGCAGGGTGCTCAGGCCTAAATGAGAAATCTATATTATACTCCTCCTCCCAAAGCTTGGATCATTGTATACGATGGGGTGGAAAGATGGCAGGACCCAGAGAGAGAAAGGTACAAAGGACTGGAAGGAGAGAGGGAGGGGGAAAGGGAAGGCTTTTAAAATTTTTTATTAAAACTTTTACATCCTATTTTAAAAGTTTTACATTAATCCTTTAAATGGTTTTATTTTAATCATCTTCCACAGATATTTAATATACCTTATAGTTAATTATATTTAAAATTTATAAGATAGTCATTTTCAAGGGAAACGCTAGTCCATTGATACTTTGAAACGTCGCATTATCTGGAAGTGCATAACTATCACTCTGTTAGATGTACTTCCATCCATTTCTACTGTTGATTTGCCAGTCACATTAGGGAGGTCACAACAGTAAAAGCTTATTTAACTCTTTGGCCGGAACCATGAATTACAACAGGAAGCATACTTCTGTTTATAATGCCAAGTCATTGTTAAAAATCTTGCTTGATTCCATTTCTTGGTGTGTAAAATTATCACAATGCTAAAGTGATGTTTGCCTGTCACTTTATCTCAGTTGGGGGAGTTACTGGGAGCACCTGCAAATGATAGGAACTATGGTGTAGTATTTTCGTGGTTAGGAATCCAGTCTCAGACTATATCTGAAGATCTGTATTTACGTTGTTATAGGTTCATAAAATATCTTATTATCGATAAATTTTGCACAAATATTTATGATTTTCTACTTATAAGATTTTGTGCTCTGTGAGTATACATAGACTTATATTTTCCTTTCCCATTTGCATCCCATTCGCTATTTTTCTTATGTGATTGATCTACCTAGTACTTCCATTACAATGCTAAACTAACATCATGGTTCTTTGTTGTGGTTGTGGTTGTGGTTGTTCCTAATGTTAAGGTAAATCATTCTAGTTTTCCACTTCTGAGTATGATGCCAGCTGTATTTCTACCAAAAATAGAGCATAAAGACTTTCAGTTCCCTAGATGTTGGATAACATTCAGCCAGGAAATCTAACTGGGAATGGCATGAGCTTTTGAAACCTTGAGGCCTGTACTCCAACAAGGTCACAACGTCTAATCCTTCTCAAAGACTTTCAACAACTGAAGACCAACTAGTAAAATATATGAGCCGATGGGGACATTCTCATTCAAACCAGCACATAAATAATTTTCATTTTTACTGTGATTTCCATTTTTGATCTCTTTACAATTTAAGAGTTTGTTTAAATTCCATGTATTGGCAAATTTTCCAGCTTTCTTCCCATTATGAATATCCACCTCCATCCTACAATACTTAGAAACAACAAACCAGGCGTGGTGGCGCACACCTGTAATCCCAGCACTTGGGAGACAGAGGCAGGTGGATCTCTGTGAGTTCAAGGCCAGCCTAGTCTACAAAGTGAATCCAGGACAGCTAAGGCTACACAGAGAGACCCTCTCTGGAAAAGAAAAGAAATGACACAATGTATAATTCTAATCTTTGTAAACGTACTGAAGCTTATTTAGTGACCTAAAAGTTTATCCCAGAGAATGTTCCACATCTCTGAAATGTAGTTGATTTATAATTTTGTACAAGTCCTCTGTTTATCTACATGTGAAATTTACTATTGATGACAGAGTATTTAAATCCTTAAGAATTTGCTACATTTTTCTCTTGTGTTCTGTCTGTCAGTTACTGCTTAATATTTCAAGACTTTTGTTTGGTGACTATAGGTTTATGGCTGTTATATCTTTTTGATGAATTAATTACTTAATTACTTTATTACATTATGAAATTCTCTTTCCTATAAATTACTTTAGCTTAAATGCTATATTCTCTGATATTAGTATGGTGATCCAACTCTTTTGGGGTATCTTTTTACATTTATTTTTATTTTTTAATCACATGTTTTGGTGTATGTCTGTGTGTATATGTGTGTGTGTGTGTGTGTGTGTGTGTGTGTGTGTGTGTGTGTGTGTATTCAGATGCCCATGGACATCAGTATGCACTATGTGGATGCTGGGAACTGAACTCTAGTCTTCTGAATGAGTACTAAGTGCTTTTAATTGCTTAGCTATCTCTCCTGCCCAACGTGGTTCTTTAATTAAAAAAAAAATATATATATATATATATATATATAAACTTTATATCTACATATACACATTATTCATGATGAAACATGTATGTATGTATGTATGTATGTATGTATGTATGTATATACATATGGCATGTGTGTGGAGTCCAGAGACAATTTTCGTGGTTTGGTTTTTGTCTTCTAAGATGTGGCTTCTGCGTATTAAAATCAGATTGTCAGGCTTGATAGCTGGTGCCTTTGCATGATAAGCCATCTTGCTTGCCCCTGTGTGTCACATACATTTTTAGTCATATTTCCTGTTATAAATGCTTTCTTTACTCATTATACTGTTTATATTTTATCCGTGTGCATCTTGAACTCTTTTTCCTTTGTGTACATTATTCAGTTGCTTTCTTAGTGAATATCATAATGACTCCAACTTTGCTTAAATAACACACAACCCCACCCCTTCCTATATAGTGTTTCTTCATTAACTGTTACACATATGTGTGTGGTTATGTATGATTTGCCTTTCTGTGCATGGTTTATTTGACATAATGTTCTCCAGTTTTATACATGTTCTCACAAATGGTGGAATTCCATTTTTTATGCTGGGATACTATTACATTTCATTATCCATTCATTAATTATTTTGTTTTTCATCACATTTTTTCCTCAGATGATTTTGTACATGAACACAATACATACTGACTGACCACTCTTACTTCCCTCTTCCCTATCATACACATCAACCCCCTCGTCATCCAACAAATCTCTCACACATTCAAGAATATCTGTTTTGTTGTGGGTTTTTTTTTTTTTTGTCCCATTGTGATTAATCAGAGCTGTCTTTGTGACCATGGGTTTGAAGCTGTCCTCTGGAGCCTGATGGACTCAGCAGTGGGTACAATTATCAGTTACTTTTATTTTGATGTGATAAAACACCATGACAAAAAAGTGAGTTATGAGAGAAAGACTTTGGTTTTTGTTTATGGTTCCAGAGGGATAAGAATCTATGAGGGCATTTGACCATGTCCCCTGGAGGGGGAGACCTGGTGGCACTCAGAGGAAGGACAGCAAGTAGCCAAGAAGAGACTTGATACCCTATGAGAATATACAGGGGGACGTAATCCCCCTCAGGAACAGTCATAGGGGAGGGGAATAATGGAAAAATGGGGGTGGGGGGGAGGAATGGGAGGATACAAGGGATGGGATAAACATTGAGATGTAACAAGAATAAATTAATAAAAAAAAAAAAAAAGAATCTATGAGGGCATAGCAGGAGATCACATCTCAGCCAAAAGCATGAAACAGAAATTGTGAACTAGAAGTGGGGCAAGACTTTAAATTCTCAAAGCCCATCCCCAGTGATATACTTCCTCCAGTAACGCCATAGATCCCAAGCCTCTACAAACAGTGTCACCACATGGCACCCAGGGTTCGAGTGTCTGAGCCTCTGGAAGACATTTCTCATCCAAACTATTACAGAACAACAACGACAACAAAACCATCACAAAACACAACTAAAGGCAATGATTTCTCCATCCCAGAAACTATTACTAGCCAATAGTTCAGAGGTAAAGGGGAGGGACCCATGAACACTTCCATCTTATTTGACTGGTTGTTGATAGGGCTTGTCTTGTGTGTGCCCAGTGCAGGGAGCCACAGTTGTTGGGAGTCAGTGACTGAAATAAATCTATAGAAAGGGGTTTTGCAGCCCTTCATCCTATCTTCTGGCTCTTACATATGTCCCAGTGCAATGTTCTTGAGAGTTAGAGAGGGCATATTAATGTCCTCTTTAGGGCTTGGCCCATTACTGTCACTTGGAATTTTCTTAATAAATATCAAAATATTATTTTATGTAGATAAGGAAGGCATATTTTTGTGAAGACCAAGGAAATTCCACATGTGAGTTACATGTAATCTTACAATATCACACATATGACTGAAAGGATGTTCCCGTAACAATACTTGATATGTTCAGGTTTACCATGCAGACAGCGTGCATTGAGAAGAAAGCCCTTACTCCAGCCCCAGTCCATATGAAACCCAATCCATATCAGGCAATAGCATTTTAGTTAAGATATCAACGTGTAAGAAGCTTTATGCCATGTGATGATAATTATTTTAAATAAAAATGTCTGAAACATGGAGGGAAGAATCAATGAATTCTTAAAAATAAAGTTTTGTTAAGAACTTGTAAATAAAAAGCTATGTGCAGTGAGACTCAAAATCTATACATCTCAGTGAAGTTCTGTATGGCTAGAATTGTCGTTCTGATGTTGTGGAGTTTCAGTATCAATTATATTTACACTATTAGTTATATTTTTAGGCACTTAACCACCAACCACAAAAAAATGACAGTTAAAACTGTATATGACAACTTTATATCCTGTTAAACAATTCATTTGTCCTTTTCCTGCATGCTGTCCTTCCTCATTACCTAATATTTATCCTTTCTTGATCTATCTACATACATTTGCACTGCACCCACATATGTATTTGTGTACACACACGCGCACACACACACACACACATGGCTAGGATTCCCATATAAAGAAGAATATGGGGGCTGGAGAGATGGCTCAGAGGTTAAGAGCACTGTCTGCTCTTCCAGAGATCCTGAGTTCAATTCCCAGTAGCCACGTGGTGGCTCACAGCCATCTGTAATGTGATCCGGCGCCCTCTTCTGGCATGCAGGTGTACACGCAAATAGAGCACTCATACATAAAATAAATCTTTAAAAAAAGAAGAATATACAGGTTTTGTCTTTTTGAAATTGTGTGACCTTATGTAACATTATAAATTTAAAGTTCATTCATTCACCTGCAAATTTTATATTTAATTTTTCTTTACAGCTGAGTATTCCATTTTATGGATGAGCCAGATTTTCATTATTTATTCACCTGCTGATGAACAGCTAAGTGGCTTCTACTTCTTTGTTATGGTCAATCAAACAGTAATAAACATGAAGGTGAAAATATCATGCCCAGGAGTGTAACCGCTGGTGATATGATAATTCCACTTTAACTTGAGAGAGGGGAGCCTCCAAACTCATCCCATAGTGGCTTTCTCACCTGGAACTACCAGCAGCAATGAATAATAAGTTTATCCTTCTCTATAGTCTCTCCAACATTTTTGTCTGATTTTTCTTTTAAATTGTCCCCAATCTTATTTAATTTTCATTTCTTCTTTTTCTTTATGATCCTTACATGTATACTTACATACAAACTGCCAATCAACAAATGAGCCAGTGAGTTGAATGCACAGTGTTTCAAAACCCACAAATGGCACCTATTTTGACATTGTCAGTATCCCTAGGCGACATGGAAATGAAAATTAAAACTACGTTCCAACACCACGTTACCCGAGTCAGAATGGCTGTCATCAAGAAAGCTAGTTAAGGTCATTGGTGTGGGGTAAAGAAGGAGGCTTAGAGAGCATTATATAAATACAACCTTGGGATGGAGTGATGGCTAAGCAGGTAAGAAGAGCACTGGCTGCTTTCTCAGAAAACCCAGGTTCAATTCCCAGCACCCACATAGTGGATGACAACTATCTATAACTCCAGTTCCAAGGGATTCAATGTCCTCCTCTGGCCTCTACAGGCACCAGGCATGTATGTACATGGTGCACAGACATACATACAAGCAAAACACCCACAACACATAAAATAAATTAAAACTAAAAATGAAGATTTATTAATATAGCCAGCTCAATCTGGTTAGTGCTGTTTGTGTGTGTGTGTATATATATTTTAGGACTGACCATTTGCTATTGGATAACCAATTAGGGGCTCATTCCTGGGGAAGACTGATTCTTTCTCTCTCAGCAGTCTTTTTTTTTTAAGTTTATTTATTTGTTCACTTTACATCCTGATCAAAGTCCCCTCCTTCCTCTCTTCCAGGCCCCACTCTCCCACCATTTTCTCCCTTTCGCCTTCCCCTTCTCAGAAATGGAAGCCCCTCCCCCTTCCAGCATATCAAGTCTGATCAGGACGAAGCACACCCTGTCCCACTGAGGCAGACAAGGCAGCCCAGCTAGGAGAAAGTGACGCAGAAGCAGGCAACAGAGTCCATGTCAGAGACAGTTCCTGCTCCAATTGCTAAGGGACCCACATGAAGCCCAGTGTCTTAGCAATCTTGTTTGTAGCTTTTCATCTAGGGGTAGGACCTTGTGAGACTCCCCCCATCCGGGCTGGAATGTCAACTGATGTTGTCACTGTCTGGGTGTTATTTCAGCAGACATAAAATAATGGACTCCTTTTTTTTTTTCATACATCCTTAGTATTATTTATCCCCCCTCCCACTCCATCTGTATTGCCCTCTCTTTTCCCATCCCCAGTCCATTTTTCCCATTTCCCTCTTTATAGTACCAGTGTCTTCTTAGTCCCCTCTCTACACCCACTTCTTTCCTGACTCCTTGGTCCCTTAACCTTACATGCCAATGGACGAGAACTACAATAAGTCTTGATATCCTAAAGAAGAACTGCAGCGGCTCTTGTGAAGACAAAATGCTGACTCCTTGCTTCTGCTTCCTGTGCTGACATGGGCATTTCTAGAGATTATGGATTGGAGTGAGCCAGGAAGTTGGGAGGGCTGAGGGAGGGCTTTGCATCACCCCCACCTCTCCCTACCTCAAGAGATGGCAATTTCCACGCAGCCCCCATCTAATCAGGCCTCCATCTGCCAAGTGCAAGCTCTTATCAATGCTTATAGCAAAGAGGGCATGAGCAGCTGGTGTCTCTCAGGGAGAGCACTAGCCCTACCTTTTAGTTGCCAGGGAGAGAGAGAGAGAGATAGCAATAAGCAGTCAGTGAACAGTTGAAAGGACTATTTGCTCTAGGGCCTTCATTCCACTCCTGTGGCTTCCCAAGTTCCTGATGAGGCGACAAAAGTCCCATCCATAGGGGAAAAAGCAAATAATATAAATAAATGAAAAGTTAAACTTCCAAACACGGTTTGCTGAGGCGGGTGATGAACACGAAGGCACAGGACGCATTCGAGTCTCCTTCTCGCATGCCTTGTCATTTGATTCAGTTAGGAACCTAACTCTGTGCAAAGCTTAGTAGATGAACTGTACATGTAAGTCCAAGCTGTTAAATATGTACTTAGTTTGTTCTGCTCAAATTAGTTAATAAAGAGGAGAAAAATAAATGTGGAGACTCAAAGTCACACACTCTGATAGGGCTATCTGCTCCCTGGGGGTTCAGCTCTCTCAGACTCTCACTTCCCCTACACCCACAAAATTATCTCATGTTTATCCTTATCAATTTAATTCTGATTTTCATTGAGTGATCTTGGATGTAGCTGTTCATATAATAGTTTTAGTGACATTACATTGTATTATATACCCAGAGCATAGCCTATCATAAGATTCTGGTGCCATTCTATCAATGGAAGGCAGTTGTTAATATCTTCCTGTCCTTTGCATTACTGTGTTCTTGATTTTAAAGTCATCGTCTCAATATTTCCCCTAAAGACAGTTATAAAAACATCAGCTAGCATTGCAATTTTTGGTTCAGCCATTAAACATAATAAAAATGATTAGAAAAGGAGTCTGTGGGGTTTAATTATATTTCTGTTTGTTCTACTCATAGGTTCCGTCCTTTTTAAAAAATGTGTTCTTTTTTTTTTTTTTTAATTTATTCTTGTTACATCTCAATGTTTATCCCATCCCTTGTATCCTCCCATTCCTCCCCCCCCCCATTCTCCCATTATTCCCCTCCCCTATGACTGTTCCTGAGGGGGATTACCTCCCCCTATATATTCTCATAGGGTATCAAGTCTCTTCTTGGCTACTTGCTGTCCATCCTCTGAGTGCCACCAGGTCTCCCCCTCCAGGGGGCATGGTCAAATGTGAGGCACCAGAGCCTTCACTTACCAGGAAACTGGGACAGAGGGGAAGGCATCCTATTGGGACTCTAAATGAGAGACGCATGGGAGAACAGCAAAATAAAAGGATCCAGAGGGTCCTAGAAATCTACAAGTAGAACAATATGATAGGCAGATTTGGGCCCAGGGGTCCCGCTCAAACTAAGGCTCCAGCCAAGGACAATACAGGAGGTAAACTTTAAAACCCCTTCCCAGATCTAGCCAATGGTCAGAATATTCTCCACAGTTGAGTGGAGAGTGTGACACGACTTTCTCACGTACTCTGGTGCCTCAAAAAATGTGTTCTTTTGTTCCTTCTTTTAACAGTTTATTTGTATGTGTGAAACTTCTTTCTACCCTCACTCGCTCCCATCCCCCTCCCTTTTCCTCCCCCTCTCTGTGAGGTCAGAGAACAATTTTCAGGAGTCAATTTTTTCCTTCCAATATGTGGTTACTGAGGATTGAACTTGGGTCTTCAGGCTTGGTGGCAAATACCTCTACTCACTGAGCCATGTTGCAGGCCTTGACCTTTCTTTTAGGGTAGAGGTGTTAGTGAATACTTTTCATAGTTTTCATTCATCTAATGTTTCCCGTATATATGAAAAATACTTGTGTAAGATATGGGTTTCTGAATTTGCAATGTTCTCTCTTGGCCTTTGTAAATGTTGCAGCATTCCTTTCTGACCTCTGTGTGTTTGGTTGAGATAGCTACTGTCACTGAATCAGCTTCTCCATACAGAAAACTCTTTGTTTTGTTTTGGTTTTGTTTTGTTTTGTTTTTCTAGACAGGGTTTCTCTGTGTAGTCTTGGCTGTCCTGGATTCTCTTTGTAGACCAGGCTGGCCTCGAACACACAGGGATCCACCTGCCTCTGCCTCCCAAACACTGGGACGAAAGGTGTGTGCCACCACACCCAGCTGCACAGGGAACTTTATTTGTTTGGGTTTTTTTTCTTTGAGCTCAAGAGATTTTTGTCCAGTGTTCAGATATTTGACTATGGTATGTCTTTGTTTTTAAAGATTTTTTTTTTTTGCAAAGTGGCAGTGGTGCACATGTTTAATCCCAAGCACTTGGGAGGAAGAAGCAAGTGGATCTCTGTGAGTTTGAGGCCAGCCTAGTCTACAAAGTGAATCTAAGACAGCCAGGACTACAAGAGAAACCCTGTCTTGGAAAAAAAAGAGATTTATTTATTTTTATGCACATTGGTGTTTTGTCTGCATGTATGTCTCTGTGAAGGTGCCAGATCCCTTGGAACTTAAGTTACAGACAGTTGTGAGCTGCCATGTGGGTGCTGGGGATTAAACCTAGGTCCTCTGGAAGAACAGCCAGGGCTCTCAACCACTGAGCTATCTCTCCAGCCCAACTATGATATGTCTTGACTATACTTAATTCTCTGGGTTTATTTTTATATGGGATTGTAAATGAGTACAGGGGCTTATGACCTCTCTCAAATTTGAGGAATTGTCAGGCATTGCTTTTTCAAATACATTCAGGCCCCATTCTTTCTCTATTTTATGGTCCTATAGTTTCTGAAGATTCTTTTTCAGTTATTTTACCTCTGTTGTTCAGTCTAATTTCTATTCATTTGTCTCCAATGTCAAGGAGTCTTTCTCTGCTAACATTCTGCTCTTATAATGCTTTATTCTACTTCTAATTTCAGTTTCTATTTTGTAACTTGCCTTTGCTGGAGAGAATGGAGCCATTGTTTTTCAGTGATGTTTGTCTTAAGAAAAGCAATTACTACCTAAAAGAATTATATTACCCTTTCCTTTTTCCAGGTTCCTTGGCTAGAATAAGCAAGGGTTTAGATGACTCTATTGTCTGCATAAGTTGGCTTTTATTGATTGTCACTTGTTTAGTACCCAGACTGGGATATATTACACAAAAAAGAAATCTATTGTATTCATGACTATGTTATTCCCTATGACTTAAGACCATATTTGCTCTTTTTCTTATCTGTTCCTTAGCACATAAGATCTGCTGGCTTAGTTGTAACTAGCATGAAGAATATAGATATGTATATCTATATTACCTTTTCAAAGATCAAAGCTAGGTAATTCTTGTGCTTAGAAATTTTGGCGAAAAGTAACAAATCTAAGGTAGTAGAAATACAAAAACTGTTAAGAATTTAAAATTGGGGCTGGAAAGATGGCTCAGAGGTTAAGAGCTGCTCTTCCAGAGGTCCTGAGTTCAATTCCCAGCAACCACATGGTGGCTCACAACCATCTACAATGGGATCTGATATCCTCTTCTGGAATGCAGGTGTACATGCAGGCTGAATACTGCATATGTAATAAATAAATAAATCTTTAAAAAAAAGAATTTAAAATTAAGCCAGGTTGTGGTGGTGCACACCCGTGATCCTACCACTCTCAGGGGCAGAGGCAGGTGAATTGCTGTGAGTTTAAGGCCAGCCTGGTCTACAAAATGCATGTATATTATCTGCTAGGTATAAAATCATTTACATTCACCACCATCAAATTTATGTCTTTACCATGTTCTTCTCAATGGTGATGGTGGAGCATGCCTTTAATCCCAGCACATAGGAGGCAGAGGCAGGTGGAGGCAGTGAAATACTTATGTAATCTTGTCCCCAGTGGCCCAGAGCAGCTCTCATAAACTGAAGAAAGCAGCGACATTTGGTAGCCCTGAGTCTGAGGTCAGCAAGTGTATTATCTTCCTGAGCCATCTATCTACTCTTTGTCAGCACAGAGCTTGACAGCTCTGGAAAGCATACCTCGGCAGGGTATCTGTACTTAGGAGATAGCAGGTTATAAAGGCAGGTTCGCAACCTGTATGCATCTCAGCGCTGTGCTTGCTTTTCGCATTCCCAACACACTTTGGGAGACAACTTCCAGATGGACATTACCCACACCAGAAGATCTAGGGAGTCTTGAGAGAGTCAGAGAACCTGCCTAGCCCACACGCTGCACAGCTAAGTACAGTCAGCAGTGGCCCCTGCTATGCAAAGATGGGAAATTACATAAGATGAAGAGAGCGCTAGTGGACGTCATACTCACGTTCAATGCACTCAACTGCAGCATAAACCATAGCAAAGAGAAAAGCTTACACGTTCAACTGACCCTCCTCCCCAGCCATATAATCAGCAGTAGACAAG